>NW_028288974.1:0-46634 GCF_059628265.1 Tinamus guttatus
ACCAGCACCGGCATTTCTCTGACAGCTTGGCCTCTGGGATCCAGACCTGGCCTTTTGGGGCACTTGCACTTAGCAGAGCGTCCAGCTTCCCGAGAGCCGTCGCCAGAATTTTGGACCCTAGAGGTGGTCTCTGTCGGTCCCGAGACATTGCCTCTGGATTTGGTGCCCAGGGTGAATTGGAGGTCCTGAGCGCAGACCCGGGGCGAAGGCGCCCGGCGCCACGTCAAAAATTCCCCAAGAGCTGCCGCTTGCGATTTCGCACCACACATGGGGTCGGTGATCGGGACCACCAGCACCGGCATTTCTCTGACAGCTTGGCCTCTGGGATCCAGACCTGGCCGTTTGGGGCACTTGCACTTAGCAGAGCGTCCAGCTTCCCGAGAGCCGTCGCCAGAATTTTGGACCCTAGAGGTGGTCTCTGTCGGTCCCGAGACATTGCCTCTGGATTTGGTGCCCAGGGTGAACTTGTCTGCCCTGAGCGCAGGTCTGGGGCGAAGGCGCCCGGCGCCACGTCAAAAATTCCCCAAGAGCTGCCGCTTGCGATTTCGCACCACACATGGGGTCGGTGATCGGGACCACCAGCACCGGCATTTCTCTGACAGCTTGGCCTCTGGGATCCAGACCTGGCCGTTTGGGGCACTTGCACTTAGCAGAGCGTCCAGCTTCCCGAGAGCCGTCGCCAGAATTTTGGACCCTAGAGGTGGTCTCTGTCGGTCCCGAGACATTGCCTCTGGATTTGGTGCCCAGGGTGAACTTGTCTGCCCTGAGCGCAGGTCTGGGGCGAAGGCGCCCGGCGCCACGTCAAAAATTCCCCAAGAGCTGCCGCTTGCGATTTCGCACCACACATGGGGTCGGTGATCGGGACCACCAGCACCGGCATTTCTCTGACAGCTTGGCCTCTGGGATCCAGACCTGGCCTTTTGGGGCACTTGCACTTAGCAGAGCGTCCAGCTTCCCGAGAGCCGTCGCCAGAATTTTGGACCCTAGAGGTGGTCTCTGTCGGTCCTGAGACATTGCCTCTGGATTTGGTGCCCAGGGTGAACTTGTCTGCCCTGAGCGCAGGTCTGGGGCGAAGGCGCCCGGCGCCACGTCAAAAATTCCCCAAGAGCTGCCGCTTGCGATTTCGCACCACACATGGGGTCGGTGATCGGGACCACCAGCACCGGCATTTCTCTGACAGCTTGGCCTCTGGGATCCAGACCTGGCCGTTTGGGGCACTTGCACTTAGCAGAGCGTCCAGCTTCCCGAGAGCCGTCGCCAGAATTTTGGACCCTAGAGGTGGTCTCTGTCGGTCCCGAGACATTGCCTCTGGATTTGGTGCCCAGGGTGAACTTGTCTGCCCTGAGCGCAGACCCGGGGCGAAGGCGCCCGACGCCACGTCAAAAATTCCCCAAGAGCTGCCGCTTGCGATTTCGCACCACACATGGGGTCGGTGATCGGGACCACCAGCACCGGCATTTCTCTGACAGCTTGGCCTCTGGGATCCAGACCTGGCCTTTTGGGGCACTTGCACTTAGCAGAGCGTCCAGCTTCCCGAGAGCCGTCGCCAGAATTTTGGACCCTAGAGGTGGTCTCTGTCGGTCCCGAGACATTGCCTCTGGATTTGGTGCCCAGGGTGAATTGGAGGTCCTGAGCACAGACCCGGGGCGAAGGCGCCCGGCGCCACGTCAAAAATTCCCCAAGAGCTGCCGCTTGCGATTTCGCACCACACATGGGGTCGGTGATCGGGACCACCAGCACCGGCATTTCTCTGACAGCTTGGCCTCTGGGATCCAGACCTGGCCGTTTGGGGCACTTGCACTTAGCAGAGCGTCCAGCTTCCCGAGAGCCGTCGCCAGAATTTTGGACCCTAGAGGTGGTCTCTGTCGGTCCCGAGACATTGCCTCTGGATTTGGTGCCCAGGGTGAACTTGTCTGCCCTGAGCGCAGGTCTGGGGCGAAGGCGCCCGGCGCCACGTCAAAAATTCCCCAAGAGCTGCCGCTTGCGATTTCGCACCACACATGGGGTCGGTGATCGGGACCACCAGCACCGGCATTTCTCTGACAGCTTGGCCTCTGGGATCCAGACCTGGCCTTTTGGGGCACTTGCACTTAGCAGAGCGTCCAGCTTCCCGAGAGCCGTCGCCAGAATTTTGGACCCTAGAGGTGGTCTCTGTCGGTCCCGAGACATTGCCTCTGGATTTGGTGCCCAGGGTGAATTGGAGGTCCTGAGCACAGACCCGGGGCGAAGGCGCCCGGCGCCACGTCAAAAATTCCCCAAGAGCTGCCGCTTGCGATTTCGCACCACACATGGGGTCGGTGATCGGGACCACCAGCACCGGCATTTCTCTGACAGCTTGGCCTCTGGGATCCAGACCTGGCCGTTTGGGGCACTTGCACTTAGCAGAGCGTCCAGCTTCCCGAGAGCCGTCGCCAGAATTTTGGACCCTAGAGGTGGTCTCTGTCGGTCCCGAGACATTGCCTCTGGATTTGGTGCCCAGGGTGAACTTGTCTGCCCTGAGCGCAGGTCTGGGGCGAAGGCGCCCGGCGCCACGTCAAAAATTCCCCAAGAGCTGCCGCTTGCGATTTCGCACCACACATGGGGTCGGTGATCGGGACCACCAGCACCGGCATTTCTCTGACAGCTTGGCCTCTGGGATCCAGACCTGGCCGTTTGGGGCACTTGCACTTAGCAGAGCGTCCAGCTTCCCGAGAGCCGTCGCCAGAATTTTGGACCCTAGAGGTGGTCTCTGTCGGTCCCGAGACATTGCCTCTGGATTTGGTGCCCAGGGTGAACTTGTCTGCCCTGAGCGCAGGTCTGGGGCGAAGGCGCCCGGCGCCACGTCAAAAATTCCCCAAGAGCTGCCGCTTGCGATTTCGCACCACACATGGGGTCGGTGATCGGGACCACCAGCACCGGCATTTCTCTGACAGCTTGGCCTCTGGGATCCAGACCTGGCCTTTTGGGGCACTTGCACTTAGCAGAGCGTCCAGCTTCCCGAGAGCCGTCGCCAGAATTTTGGACCCTAGAGGTGGTCTCTGTCGGTCCCGAGACATTGCCTCTGGATTTGGTGCCCAGGGTGAATTGGAGGTCCTGAGCACAGACCCGGGGCGAAGGCGCCCGGCGCCACGTCAAAAATTCCCCAAGAGCTGCCGCTTGCGATTTCGCACCACACATGGGGTCGGTGATCGGGACCACCAGCACCGGCATTTCTCTGACAGCTTGGCCTCTGGGATCCAGACCTGGCCTTTTGGGGCACTTGCACTTAGCAGAGCGTCCAGCTTCCCGAGAGCCGTCGCCAGAATTTTGGACCCTAGAGGTGGTCTCTGTCGGTCCCGAGACATTGCCTCTGGATTTGGTGCCCAGGGTGAACTTGTCTGCCCTGAGCGCAGACCCGGGGCGAAGGCGCCCGGCGCCACGTCAAAAATTCCCCAAGAGCTGCCGCTTGCGATTTCGCACCACACATGGGGTCGGTGATCGGGACCACCAGCACCGGCATTTCTCTGACAGCTTGGCCTCTGGGATCCAGACCTGGCCTTTTGGGGCACTTGCACTTAGCAGAGCGTCCAGCTTCCCGAGAGCCGTCGCCAGAATTTTGGACCCTAGAGGTGGTCTCTGTCGGTCCCGAGACATTGCCTCTGGATTTGGTGCCCAGGGTGAATTGGAGGTCCTGAGCACAGACCCGGGGCGAAGGCGCCCGGCGCCACGTCAAAAATTCCCCAAGAGCTGCCGCTTGCGATTTCGCACCACACATGGGGTCGGTGATCGGGACCACCAGCACCGGCATTTCTCTGACAGCTTGGCCTCTGGGATCCAGACCTGGCCGTTTGGGGCACTTGCACTTAGCAGAGCGTCCAGCTTCCCGAGAGCCGTCGCCAGAATTTTGGACCCTAGAGGTGGTCTCTGTCGGTCCCGAGACATTGCCTCTGGATTTGGTGCCCAGGGTGAACTTGTCTGCCCTGAGCGCAGACCCGGGGCGAAGGCGCCCGGCGCCACGTCAAAAATTCCCCAAGAGCTGCCGCTTGCGATTTCGCACCACACATGGGGTCGGTGATCGGGACCACCAGCACCGGCATTTCTCTGACAGCTTGGCCTCTGGGATCCAGACCTGGCCTTTTGGGGCACTTGCACTTAGCAGAGCGTCCAGCTTCCCGAGAGCCGTCGCCAGAATTTTGGACCCTAGAGGTGGTCTCTGTCGGTCCCGAGACATTGCCTCTGGATTTGGTGCCCAGGGTGAATTGGAGGTCCTGAGCACAGACCCGGGGCGAAGGCGCCCGGCGCCACGTCAAAAATTCCCCAAGAGCTGCCGCTTGCGATTTCGCACCACACATGGGGTCGGTGATCGGGACCACCAGCACCGGCATTTCTCTGACAGCTTGGCCTCTGGGATCCAGACCTGGCCGTTTGGGGCACTTGCACTTAGCAGAGCGTCCAGCTTCCCGAGAGCCGTCGCCAGAATTTTGGACCCTAGAGGTGGTCTCTGTCGGTCCCGAGACATTGCCTCTGGATTTGGTGCCCAGGGTGAACTTGTCTGCCCTGAGCGCAGGTCTGGGGCGAAGGCGCCCGGCGCCACGTCAAAAATTCCCCAAGAGCTGCCGCTTGCGATTTCGCACCACACATGGGGTCGGTGATCGGGACCACCAGCACCGGCATTTCTCTGACAGCTTGGCCTCTGGGATCCAGACCTGGCCGTTTGGGGCACTTGCACTTAGCAGAGCGTCCAGCTTCCCGAGAGCCGTCGCCAGAATTTTGGACCCTAGAGGTGGTCTCTGTCGGTCCCGAGACATTGCCTCTGGATTTGGTGCCCAGGGTGAACTTGTCTGCCCTGAGCGCAGGTCTGGGGCGAAGGCGCCCGGCGCCACGTCAAAAATTCCCCAAGAGCTGCCGCTTGCGATTTCGCACCACACATGGGGTCGGTGATCGGGACCACCAGCACCGGCATTTCTCTGACAGCTTGGCCTCTGGGATCCAGACCTGGCCTTTTGGGGCACTTGCACTTAGCAGAGCGTCCAGCTTCCCGAGAGCCGTCGCCAGAATTTTGGACCCTAGAGGTGGTCTCTGTCGGTCCCGAGACATTGCCTCTGGATTTGGTGCCCAGGGTGAATTGGAGGTCCTGAGCGCAGGTCTGGGGCGAAGGCGCCCGGCGCCACGTCAAAAATTCCCCAAGAGCTGCCGCTTGCGATTTCGCACCACACATGGGGTCGGTGATCGGGACCACCAGCACCGGCATTTCTCTGACAGCTTGGCCTCTGGGATCCAGACCTGGCCTTTTGGGGCACTTGCACTTAGCAGAGCGTCCAGCTTCCCGAGAGCCGTCGCCAGAATTTTGGACCCTAGAGGTGGTCTCTGTCGGTCCCGAGACATTGCCTCTGGATTTGGTGCCCA
Source organism: Tinamus guttatus (assembly GCF_059628265.1). NCBI lineage: Eukaryota > Metazoa > Chordata > Aves > Tinamiformes > Tinamidae > Tinamus > Tinamus guttatus. The sequence continues at coordinate 5,365 of NW_028288974.1, forward strand.
GGGTGAACTTGTCTGCCCTGAGCGCAGACCCGGGGCGAAGGCGCCCGGCGCCACGTCAAAAATTCCCCAAGAGCTGCCGCTTGCGATTTCGCACCACACATGGGGTCGGTGATCGGGACCACCAGCACCGGCATTTCTCTGACAGCTTGGCCTCTGGGATCCAGACCTGGCCTTTTGGGGCACTTGCACTTAGCAGAGCGTCCAGCTTCCCGAGAGCCGTCGCCAGAATTTTGGACCCTAGAGGTGGTCTCTGTCGGTCCCGAGACATTGCCTCTGGATTTGGTGCCCAGGGTGAATTGGAGGTCCTGAGCACAGACCCGGGGCGAAGGCGCCCGGCGCCACGTCAAAAATTCCCCAAGAGCTGCCGCTTGCGATTTCGCACCACACATGGGGTCGGTGATCGGGACCACCAGCACCGGCATTTCTCTGACAGCTTGGCCTCTGGGATCCAGACCTGGCCGTTTGGGGCACTTGCACTTAGCAGAGCGTCCAGCTTCCCGAGAGCCGTCGCCAGAATTTTGGACCCTAGAGGTGGTCTCTGTCGGTCCCGAGACATTGCCTCTGGATTTGGTGCCCAGGGTGAACTTGTCTGCCCTGAGCGCAGACCCGGGGCGAAGGCGCCCGGCGCCACGTCAAAAATTCCCCAAGAGCTGCCGCTTGCGATTTCGCACCACACATGGGGTCGGTGATCGGGACCACCAGCACCGGCATTTCTCTGACAGCTTGGCCTCTGGGATCCAGACCTGGCCGTTTGGGGCACTTGCACTTAGCAGAGCGTCCAGCTTCCCGAGAGCCGTCGCCAGAATTTTGGACCCTAGAGGTGGTCTCTGTCGGTCCCGAGACATTGCCTCTGGATTTGGTGCCCAGGGTGAACTTGTCTGCCCTGAGCGCAGACCCGGGGCGAAGGCGCCCGGCGCCACGTCAAAAATTCCCCAAGAGCTGCCGCTTGCGATTTCGCACCACACATGGGGTCGGTGATCGGGACCACCAGCACCGGCATTTCTCTGACAGCTTGGCCTCTGGGATCCAGACCTGGCCTTTTGGGGCACTTGCACTTAGCAGAGCGTCCAGCTTCCCGAGAGCCGTCGCCAGAATTTTGGACCCTAGAGGTGGTCTCTGTCGGTCCCGAGACATTGCCTCTGGATTTGGTGCCCAGGGTGAATTGGAGGTCCTGAGCACAGACCCGGGGCGAAGGCGCCCGGCGCCACGTCAAAAATTCCCCAAGAGCTGCCGCTTGCGATTTCGCACCACACATGGGGTCGGTGATCGGGACCACCAGCACCGGCATTTCTCTGACAGCTTGGCCTCTGGGATCCAGACCTGGCCGTTTGGGGCACTTGCACTTAGCAGAGCGTCCAGCTTCCCGAGAGCCGTCGCCAGAATTTTGGACCCTAGAGGTGGTCTCTGTCGGTCCCGAGACATTGCCTCTGGATTTGGTGCCCAGGGTGAACTTGTCTGCCCTGAGCGCAGACCCGGGGCGAAGGCGCCCGGCGCCACGTCAAAAATTCCCCAAGAGCTGCCGCTTGCGATTTCGCACCACACATGGGGTCGGTGATCGGGACCACCAGCACCGGCATTTCTCTGACAGCTTGGCCTCTGGGATCCAGACCTGGCCGTTTGGGGCACTTGCACTTAGCAGAGCGTCCAGCTTCCCGAGAGCCGTCGCCAGAATTTTGGACCCTAGAGGTGGTCTCTGTCGGTCCCGAGACATTGCCTCTGGATTTGGTGCCCAGGGTGAACTTGTCTGCCCTGAGCGCAGGTCTGGGGCGAAGGCGCCCGGCGCCACGTCAAAAATTCCCCAAGAGCTGCCGCTTGCGATTTCGCACCACACATGGGGTCGGTGATCGGGACCACCAGCACCGGCATTTCTCTGACAGCTTGGCCTCTGGGATCCAGACCTGGCCGTTTGGGGCACTTGCACTTAGCAGAGCGTCCAGCTTCCCGAGAGCCGTCGCCAGAATTTTGGACCCTAGAGGTGGTCTCTGTCGGTCCCGAGACATTGCCTCTGGATTTGGTGCCCAGGGTGAACTTGTCTGCCCTGAGCGCAGGTCTGGGGCGAAGGCGCCCGGCGCCACGTCAAAAATTCCCCAAGAGCTGCCGCTTGCGATTTCGCACCACACATGGGGTCGGTGATCGGGACCACCAGCACCGGCATTTCTCTGACAGCTTGGCCTCTGGGATCCAGACCTGGCCTTTTGGGGCACTTGCACTTAGCAGAGCGTCCAGCTTCCCGAGAGCCGTCGCCAGAATTTTGGACCCTAGAGGTGGTCTCTGTCGGTCCCGAGACATTGCCTCTGGATTTGGTGCCCAGGGTGAATTGGAGGTCCTGAGCACAGACCCGGGGCGAAGGCGCCCGGCGCCACGTCAAAAATTCCCCAAGAGCTGCCGCTTGCGATTTCGCACCACACATGGGGTCGGTGATCGGGACCACCAGCACCGGCATTTCTCTGACAGCTTGGCCTCTGGGATCCAGACCTGGCCGTTTGGGGCACTTGCACTTAGCAGAGCGTCCAGCTTCCCGAGAGCCGTCGCCAGAATTTTGGACCCTAGAGGTGGTCTCTGTCGGTCCCGAGACATTGCCTCTGGATTTGGTGCCCAGGGTGAACTTGTCTGCCCTGAGCGCAGGTCTGGGGCGAAGGCGCCCGGCGCCACGTCAAAAATTCCCCAAGAGCTGCCGCTTGCGATTTCGCACCACACATGGGGTCGGTGATCGGGACCACCAGCACCGGCATTTCTCTGACAGCTTGGCCTCTGGGATCCAGACCTGGCCGTTTGGGGCACTTGCACTTAGCAGAGCGTCCAGCTTCCCGAGAGCCGTCGCCAGAATTTTGGACCCTAGAGGTGGTCTCTGTCGGTCCCGAGACATTGCCTCTGGATTTGGTGCCCAGGGTGAACTTGTCTGCCCTGAGCGCAGACCCGGGGCGAAGGCGCCCGGCGCCACGTCAAAAATTCCCCAAGAGCTGCCGCTTGCGATTTCGCACCACACATGGGGTCGGTGATCGGGACCACCAGCACCGGCATTTCTCTGACAGCTTGGCCTCTGGGATCCAGACCTGGCCGTTTGGGGCACTTGCACTTAGCAGAGCGTCCAGCTTCCCGAGAGCCGTCGCCAGAATTTTGGACCCTAGAGGTGGTCTCTGTCGGTCCCGAGACATTGCCTCTGGATTTGGTGCCCAGGGTGAACTTGTCTGCCCTGAGCGCAGGTCTGGGGCGAAGGCGCCCGGCGCCACGTCAAAAATTCCCCAAGAGCTGCCGCTTGCGATTTCGCACCACACATGGGGTCGGTGATCGGGACCACCAGCACCGGCATTTCTCTGACAGCTTGGCCTCTGGGATCCAGACCTGGCCGTTTGGGGCACTTGCACTTAGCAGAGCGTCCAGCTTCCCGAGAGCCGTCGCCAGAATTTTGGACCCTAGAGGTGGTCTCTGTCGGTCCCGAGACATTGCCTCTGGATTTGGTGCCCAGGGTGAACTTGTCTGCCCTGAGCGCAGACCCGGGGCGAAGGCGCCCGGCGCCACGTCAAAAATTCCCCAAGAGCTGCCGCTTGCGATTTCGCACCACACATGGGGTCGGTGATCGGGACCACCAGCACCGGCATTTCTCTGACAGCTTGGCCTCTGGGATCCAGACCTGGCCTTTTGGGGCACTTGCACTTAGCAGAGCGTCCAGCTTCCCGAGAGCCGTCGCCAGAATTTTGGACCCTAGAGGTGGTCTCTGTCGGTCCCGAGACATTGCCTCTGGATTTGGTGCCCAGGGTGAATTGGAGGTCCTGAGCGCAGGTCTGGGGCGAAGGCGCCCGGCGCCACGTCAAAAATTCCCCAAGAGCTGCCGCTTGCGATTTCGCACCACACATGGGGTCGGTGATCGGGACCACCAGCACCGGCATTTCTCTGACAGCTTGGCCTCTGGGATCCAGACCTGGCCGTTTGGGGCACTTGCACTTAGCAGAGCGTCCAGCTTCCCGAGAGCCGTCGCCAGAATTTTGGACCCTAGAGGTGGTCTCTGTCGGTCCCGAGACATTGCCTCTGGATTTGGTGCCCAGGGTGAACTTGTCTGCCCTGAGCGCAGACCCGGGGCGAAGGCGCCCGGCGCCACGTCAAAAATTCCCCAAGAGCTGCCGCTTGCGATTTCGCACCACACATGGGGTCGGTGATCGGGACCACCAGCACCGGCATTTCTCTGACAGCTTGGCCTCTGGGATCCAGACCTGGCCGTTTGGGGCACTTGCACTTAGCAGAGCGTCCAGCTTCCCGAGAGCCGTCGCCAGAATTTTGGACCCTAGAGGTGGTCTCTGTCGGTCCCGAGACATTGCCTCTGGATTTGGTGCCCAGGGTGAACTTGTCTGCCCTGAGCGCAGACCCGGGGCGAAGGCGCCCGGCGCCACGTCAAAAATTCCCCAAGAGCTGCCGCTTGCGATTTCGCACCACACATGGGGTCGGTGATCGGGACCACCAGCACCGGCATTTCTCTGACAGCTTGGCCTCTGGGATCCAGACCTGGCCGTTTGGGGCACTTGCACTTAGCAGAGCGTCCAGCTTCCCGAGAGCCGTCGCCAGAATTTTGGACCCTAGAGGTGGTCTCTGTCGGTCCCGAGACATTGCCTCTGGATTTGGTGCCCAGGGTGAATTGGAGGTCCTGAGCACAGACCCGGGGCGAAGGCGCCCGGCGCCACGTCAAAAATTCCCCAAGAGCTGCCGCTTGCGATTTCGCACCACACATGGGGTCGGTGATCGGGACCACCAGCACCGGCATTTCTCTGACAGCTTGGCCTCTGGGATCCAGACCTGGCCGTTTGGGGCACTTGCACTTAGCAGAGCGTCCAGCTTCCCGAGAGCCGTCGCCAGAATTTTGGACCCTAGAGGTGGTCTCTGTCGGTCCCGAGACATTGCCTCTGGATTTGGTGCCCAGGGTGAACTTGTCTGCCCTGAGCGCAGACCCGGGGCGAAGGCGCCCGGCGCCACGTCAAAAATTCCCCAAGAGCTGCCGCTTGCGATTTCGCACCACACATGGGGTCGGTGATCGGGACCACCAGCACCGGCATTTCTCTGACAGCTTGGCCTCTGGGATCCAGACCTGGCCGTTTGGGGCACTTGCACTTAGCAGAGCGTCCAGCTTCCCGAGAGCCGTCGCCAGAATTTTGGACCCTAGAGGTGGTCTCTGTCGGTCCCGAGACATTGCCTCTGGATTTGGTGCCCAGGGTGAACTTGTCTGCCCTGAGCGCAGGTCTGGGGCGAAGGCGCCCGGCGCCACGTCAAAAATTCCCCAAGAGCTGCCGCTTGCGATTTCGCACCACACATGGGGTCGGTGATCGGGACCACCAGCACCGGCATTTCTCTGACAGCTTGGCCTCTGGGATCCAGACCTGGCCGTTTGGGGCACTTGCACTTAGCAGAGCGTCCAGCTTCCCGAGAGCCGTCGCCAGAATTTTGGACCCTAGAGGTGGTCTCTGTCGGTCCCGAGACATTGCCTCTGGATTTGGTGCCCAGGGTGAACTTGTCTGCCCTGAGCGCAGGTCTGGGGCGAAGGCGCCCGGCGCCACGTCAAAAATTCCCCAAGAGCTGCCGCTTGCGATTTCGCACCACACATGGGGTCGGTGATCGGGACCACCAGCACCGGCATTTCTCTGACAGCTTGGCCTCTGGGATCCAGACCTGGCCTTTTGGGGCACTTGCACTTAGCAGAGCGTCCAGCTTCCCGAGAGCCGTCGCCAGAATTTTGGACCCTAGAGGTGGTCTCTGTCGGTCCCGAGACATTGCCTCTGGATTTGGTGCCCAGGGTGAATTGGAGGTCCTGAGCACAGACCCGGGGCGAAGGCGCCCGGCGCCACGTCAAAAATTCCCCAAGAGCTGCCGCTTGCGATTTCGCACCACACATGGGGTCGGTGATCGGGACCACCAGCACCGGCATTTCTCTGACAGCTTGGCCTCTGGGATCCAGACCTGGCCGTTTGGGGCACTTGCACTTAGCAGAGCGTCCAGCTTCCCGAGAGCCGTCGCCAGAATTTTGGACCCTAGAGGTGGTCTCTGTCGGTCCCGAGACATTGCCTCTGGATTTGGTGCCCAGGGTGAACTTGTCTGCCCTGAGCGCAGGTCTGGGGCGAAGGCGCCCGGCGCCACGTCAAAAATTCCCCAAGAGCTGCCGCTTGCGATTTCGCACCACACATGGGGTCGGTGATCGGGACCACCAGCACCGGCATTTCTCTGACAGCTTGGCCTCTGGGATCCAGACCTGGCCGTTTGGGGCACTTGCACTTAGCAGAGCGTCCAGCTTCCCGAGAGCCGTCGCCAGAATTTTGGACCCTAGAGGTGGTCTCTGTCGGTCCCGAGACATTGCCTCTGGATTTGGTGCCCAGGGTGAACTTGTCTGCCCTGAGCGCAGACCCGGGGCGAAGGCGCCCGGCGCCACGTCAAAAATTCCCCAAGAGCTGCCGCTTGCGATTTCGCACCACACATGGGGTCGGTGATCGGGACCACCAGCACCGGCATTTCTCTGACAGCTTGGCCTCTGGGATCCAGACCTGGCCGTTTGGGGCACTTGCACTTAGCAGAGCGTCCAGCTTCCCGAGAGCCGTCGCCAGAATTTTGGACCCTAGAGGTGGTCTCTGTCGGTCCCGAGACATTGCCTCTGGATTTGGTGCCCAGGGTGAACTTGTCTGCCCTGAGCGCAGGTCTGGGGCGAAGGCGCCCGGCGCCACGTCAAAAATTCCCCAAGAGCTGCCGCTTGCGATTTCGCACCACACATGGGGTCGGTGATCGGGACCACCAGCACCGGCATTTCTCTGACAGCTTGGCCTCTGGGATCCAGACCTGGCCGTTTGGGGCACTTGCACTTAGCAGAGCGTCCAGCTTCCCGAGAGCCGTCGCCAGAATTTTGGACCCTAGAGGTGGTCTCTGTCGGTCCCGAGACATTGCCTCTGGATTTGGTGCCCAGGGTGAACTTGTCTGCCCTGAGCGCAGACCCGGGGCGAAGGCGCCCGGCGCCACGTCAAAAATTCCCCAAGAGCTGCCGCTTGCGATTTCGCACCACACATGGGGTCGGTGATCGGGACCACCAGCACCGGCATTTCTCTGACAGCTTGGCCTCTGGGATCCAGACCTGGCCTTTTGGGGCACTTGCACTTAGCAGAGCGTCCAGCTTCCCGAGAGCCGTCGCCAGAATTTTGGACCCTAGAGGTGGTCTCTGTCGGTCCCGAGACATTGCCTCTGGATTTGGTGCCCAGGGTGAATTGGAGGTCCTGAGCGCAGGTCTGGGGCGAAGGCGCCCGGCGCCACGTCAAAAATTCCCCAAGAGCTGCCGCTTGCGATTTCGCACCACACATGGGGTCGGTGATCGGGACCACCAGCACCGGCATTTCTCTGACAGCTTGGCCTCTGGGATCCAGACCTGGCCGTTTGGGGCACTTGCACTTAGCAGAGCGTCCAGCTTCCCGAGAGCCGTCGCCAGAATTTTGGACCCTAGAGGTGGTCTCTGTCGGTCCCGAGACATTGCCTCTGGATTTGGTGCCCAGGGTGAACTTGTCTGCCCTGAGCGCAGACCCGGGGCGAAGGCGCCCGGCGCCACGTCAAAAATTCCCCAAGAGCTGCCGCTTGCGATTTCGCACCACACATGGGGTCGGTGATCGGGACCACCAGCACCGGCATTTCTCTGACAGCTTGGCCTCTGGGATCCAGACCTGGCCGTTTGGGGCACTTGCACTTAGCAGAGCGTCCAGCTTCCCGAGAGCCGTCGCCAGAATTTTGGACCCTAGAGGTGGTCTCTGTCGGTCCCGAGACATTGCCTCTGGATTTGGTGCCCAGGGTGAACTTGTCTGCCCTGAGCGCAGACCCGGGGCGAAGGCGCCCGGCGCCACGTCAAAAATTCCCCAAGAGCTGCCGCTTGCGATTTCGCACCACACATGGGGTCGGTGATCGGGACCACCAGCACCGGCATTTCTCTGACAGCTTGGCCTCTGGGATCCAGACCTGGCCGTTTGGGGCACTTGCACTTAGCAGAGCGTCCAGCTTCCCGAGAGCCGTCGCCAGAATTTTGGACCCTAGAGGTGGTCTCTGTCGGTCCCGAGACATTGCCTCTGGATTTGGTGCCCAGGGTGAACTTATCTGCCCTGAGCGCAGGTCTGGGGCGAAGGCGCCCGGCGCCACGTCAAAAATTCCCCAAGAGCTGCCGCTTGCGATTTCGCACCACACATGGGGTCGGTGATCGGGACCACCAGCACCGGCATTTCTCTGACAGCTTGGCCTCTGGGATCCAGACCTGGCCGTTTGGGGCACTTGCACTTAGCAGAGCGTCCAGCTTCCCGAGAGCCGTCGCCAGAATTTTGGACCCTAGAGGTGGTCTCTGTCGGTCCCGAGACATTGCCTCTGGATTTGGTGCCCAGGGTGAACTTGTCTGCCCTGAGCGCAGACCCGGGGCGAAGGCGCCCGGCGCCACGTCAAAAATTCCCCAAGAGCTGCCGCTTGCGATTTCGCACCACACATGGGGTCGGTGATCGGGACCACCAGCACCGGCATTTCTCTGACAGCTTGGCCTCTGGGATCCAGACCTGGCCGTTTGGGGCACTTGCACTTAGCAGAGCGTCCAGCTTCCCGAGAGCCGTCGCCAGAATTTTGGACCCTAGAGGTGGTCTCTGTCGGTCCCGAGACATTGCCTCTGGATTTGGTGCCCAGGGTGAACTTGTCTGCCCTGAGCGCAGACCCGGGGCGAAGGCGCCCGGCGCCACGTCAAAAATTCCCCAAGAGCTGCCGCTTGCGATTTCGCACCACACATGGGGTCGGTGATCGGGACCACCAGCACCGGCATTTCTCTGACAGCTTGGCCTCTGGGATCCAGACCTGGCCGTTTGGGGCACTTGCACTTAGCAGAGCGTCCAGCTTCCCGAGAGCCGTCGCCAGAATTTTGGACCCTAGAGGTGGTCTCTGTCGGTCCCGAGACATTGCCTCTGGATTTGGTGCCCAGGGTGAACTTGTCTGCCCTGAGCGCAGGTCTGGGGCGAAGGCGCCCGGCGCCATGTCAAAAATTCCCCAAGAGCTGCCGCTTGCGATTTCGCACCACACATGGGGTCGGTGATCGGGACCACCAGCACCGGCATTTCTCTGACAGCTTGGCCTCTGGGATCCAGACCTGGCCGTTTGGGGCACTTGCACTTAGCAGAGCGTCCAGCTTCCCGAGAGCCGTCGCCAGAATTTTGGACCCTAGAGGTGGTCTCTGTCGGTCCCGAGACATTGCCTCTGGATTTGGTGCCCAGGGTGAACTTGTCTGCCCTGAGCGCAGGTCTGGGGCGAAGGCGCCCGGCGCCACGTCAAAAATTCCCCAAGAGCTGCCGCTTGCGATTTCGCACCACACATGGGGTCGGTGATCGGGACCACCAGCACCGGCATTTCTCTGACAGCTTGGCCTCTGGGATCCAGACCTGGCCTTTTGGGGCACTTGCACTTAGCAGAGCGTCCAGCTTCCCGAGAGCCGTCGCCAGAATTTTGGACCCTAGAGGTGGTCTCTGTCGGTCCCGAGACATTGCCTCTGGATTTGGTGCCCAGGGTGAATTGGAGGTCCTGAGCACAGACCCGGGGCGAAGGCGCCCGGCGCCACGTCAAAAATTCCCCAAGAGCTGCCGCTTGCGATTTCGCACCACACATGGGGTCGGTGATCGGGACCACCAGCACCGGCATTTCTCTGACAGCTTGGCCTCTGGGATCCAGACCTGGCCGTTTGGGGCACTTGCACTTAGCAGAGCGTCCAGCTTCCCGAGAGCCGTCGCCAGAATTTTGGACCCTAGAGGTGGTCTCTGTCGGTCCCGAGACATTGCCTCTGGATTTGGTGCCCAGGGTGAACTTGTCTGCCCTGAGCGCAGGTCTGGGGCGAAGGCGCCCGGCGCCACGTCAAAAATTCCCCAAGAGCTGCCGCTTGCGATTTCGCACCACACATGGGGTCGGTGATCGGGACCACCAGCACCGGCATTTCTCTGACAGCTTGGCCTCTGGGATCCAGACCTGGCCTTTTGGGGCACTTGCACTTAGCAGAGCGTCCAGCTTCCCGAGAGCCGTCGCCAGAATTTTGGACCCTAGAGGTGGTCTCTGTCGGTCCTGAGACATTGCCTCTGGATTTGGTGCCCAGGGTGAACTTGTCTGCCCTGAGCGCAGACCCGGGGCGAAGGCACCCGGCGCCACGTCAAAAATTCCCCAAGAGCTGCCGCTTGCGATTTCGCACCACACATGGGGTCGGTGATCGGGACCACCAGCACCGGCATTTCTCTGACAGCTTGGCCTCTGGGATCCAGACCTGGCCGTTTGGGGCACTTGCACTTAGCAGAGCGTCCAGCTTCCCGAGAGCCGTCGCCAGAATTTTGGACCCTAGAGGTGGTCTCTGTCGGTCCCGAGACATTGCCTCTGGATTTGGTGCCCAGGGTGAACTTGTCTGCCCTGAGCGCAGGTCTGGGGCGAAGGCGCCCGGCGCCACGTCAAAAATTCCCCAAGAGCTGCCGCTTGCGATTTCGCACCACACATGGGGTCGGTGATCGGGACCACCAGCACCGGCATTTCTCTGACAGCTTGGCCTCTGGGATCCAGACCTGGCCGTTTGGGGCACTTGCACTTAGCAGAGCGTCCAGCTTCCCGAGAGCCGTCGCCAGAATTTTGGACCCTAGAGGTGGTCTCTGTCGGTCCCGAGACATTGCCTCTGGATTTGGTGCCCAGGGTGAACTTGTCTGCCCTGAGCGCAGACCCGGGGCGAAGGCGCCCGGCGCCACGTCAAAAATTCCCCAAGAGCTGCCGCTTGCGATTTCGCACCACACATGGGGTCGGTGATCGGGACCACCAGCACCGGCATTTCTCTGACAGCTTGGCCTCTGGGATCCAGACCTGGCCGTTTGGGGCACTTGCACTTAGCAGAGCGTCCAGCTTCCCGAGAGCCGTCGCCAGAATTTTGGACCCTAGAGGTGGTCTCTGTCGGTCCCGAGACATTGCCTCTGGATTTGGTGCCCAGGGTGAATTGGAGGTCCTGAGCACAGACCCGGGGCGAAGGCGCCCGGCGCCACGTCAAAAATTCCCCAAGAGCTGCCGCTTGCGATTTCGCACCACACATGGGGTCGGTGATCGGGACCACCAGCACCGGCATTTCTCTGACAGCTTGGCCTCTGGGATCCAGACCTGGCCGTTTGGGGCACTTGCACTTAGCAGAGCGTCCAGCTTCCCGAGAGCCGTCGCCAGAATTTTGGACCCTAGAGGTGGTCTCTGTCGGTCCCGAGACATTGCCTCTGGATTTGGTGCCCAGGGTGAACTTGTCTGCCCTGAGCGCAGACCCGGGGCGAAGGCGCCCGGCGCCACGTCAAAAATTCCCCAAGAGCTGCCGCTTGCGATTTCGCACCACACATGGGGTCGGTGATCGGGACCACCAGCACCGGCATTTCTCTGACAGCTTGGCCTCTGGTATCCAGACCTGGCCGTTTGGGGCACTTGCACTTAGCAGAGCGTCCAGCTTCCCGAGAGCCGTCGCCAGAATTTTGGACCCTAGAGGTGGTCTCTGTCGGTCCCGAGACATTGCCTCTGGATTTGGTGCCCAGGGTGAACTTGTCTGCCCTGAGCGCAGGTCTGGGGCGAAGGCGCCCGGCGCCATGTCAAAAATTCCCCAAGAGCTGCCGCTTGCGATTTCGCACCACACATGGGGTCGGTGATCGGGACCACCAGCACCGGCATTTCTCTGACAGCTTGGCCTCTGGGATCCAGACCTGGCCGTTTGGGGCACTTGCACTTAGCAGAGCGTCCAGCTTCCCGAGAGCCGTCGCCAGAATTTTGGACCCTAGAGGTGGTCTCTGTCGGTCCCGAGACATTGCCTCTGGATTTGGTGCCCAGGGTGAACTTGTCTGCCCTGAGCGCAGGTCTGGGGCGAAGGCGCCCGGCGCCACGTCAAAAATTCCCCAAGAGCTGCCGCTTGCGATTTCGCACCACACATGGGGTCGGTGATCGGGACCACCAGCACCGGCATTTCTCTGACAGCTTGGCCTCTGGGATCCAGACCTGGCCTTTTGGGGCACTTGCACTTAGCAGAGCGTCCAGCTTCCCGAGAGCCGTCGCCAGAATTTTGGACCCTAGAGGTGGTCTCTGTCGGTCCCGAGACATTGCCTCTGGATTTGGTGCCCAGGGTGAATTGGAGGTCCTGAGCGCAGACCCGGGGCGAAGGCGCCCGGCGCCACGTCAAAAATTCCCCAAGAGCTGCCGCTTGCGATTTCGCACCACACATGGGGTCGGTGATCGGGACCACCAGCACCGGCATTTCTCTGACAGCTTGGCCTCTGGGATCCAGACCTGGCCGTTTGGGGCACTTGCACTTAGCAGAGCGTCCAGCTTCCCGAGAGCCGTCGCCAGAATTTTGGACCCTAGAGGTGGTCTCTGTCGGTCCCGAGACATTGCCTCTGGATTTGGTGCCCAGGGTGAACTTGTCTGCCCTGAGCGCAGGTCTGGGGCGAAGGCGCCCGGCGCCACGTCAAAAATTCCCCAAGAGCTGCCGCTTGCGATTTCGCACCACACATGGGGTCGGTGATCGGGACCACCAGCACCGGCATTTCTCTGACAGCTTGGCCTCTGGGATCCAGACCTGGCCGTTTGGGGCACTTGCACTTAGCAGAGCGTCCAGCTTCCCGAGAGCCGTCGCCAGAATTTTGGACCCTAGAGGTGGTCTCTGTCGGTCCCGAGACATTGCCTCTGGATTTGGTGCCCAGGGTGAACTTGTCTGCCCTGAGCGCAGGTCTGGGGCGAAGGCGCCCGGCGCCACGTCAAAAATTCCCCAAGAGCTGCCGCTTGCGATTTCGCACCACACATGGGGTCGGTGATCGGGACCACCAGCACCGGCATTTCTCTGACAGCTTGGCCTCTGGGATCCAGACCTGGCCTTTTGGGGCACTTGCACTTAGCAGAGCGTCCAGCTTCCCGAGAGCCGTCGCCAGAATTTTGGACCCTAGAGGTGGTCTCTGTCGGTCCTGAGACATTGCCTCTGGATTTGGTGCCCAGGGTGAACTTGTCTGCCCTGAGCGCAGGTCTGGGGCGAAGGCGCCCGGCGCCACGTCAAAAATTCCCCAAGAGCTGCCGCTTGCGATTTCGCACCACACATGGGGTCGGTGATCGGGACCACCAGCACCGGCATTTCTCTGACAGCTTGGCCTCTGGGATCCAGACCTGGCCGTTTGGGGCACTTGCACTTAGCAGAGCGTCCAGCTTCCCGAGAGCCGTCGCCAGAATTTTGGACCCTAGAGGTGGTCTCTGTCGGTCCCGAGACATTGCCTCTGGATTTGGTGCCCAGGGTGAACTTGTCTGCCCTGAGCGCAGACCCGGGGCGAAGGCGCCCGACGCCACGTCAAAAATTCCCCAAGAGCTGCCGCTTGCGATTTCGCACCACACATGGGGTCGGTGATCGGGACCACCAGCACCGGCATTTCTCTGACAGCTTGGCCTCTGGGATCCAGACCTGGCCTTTTGGGGCACTTGCACTTAGCAGAGCGTCCAGCTTCCCGAGAGCCGTCGCCAGAATTTTGGACCCTAGAGGTGGTCTCTGTCGGTCCCGAGACATTGCCTCTGGATTTGGTGCCCAGGGTGAATTGGAGGTCCTGAGCACAGACCCGGGGCGAAGGCGCCCGGCGCCACGTCAAAAATTCCCCAAGAGCTGCCGCTTGCGATTTCGCACCACACATGGGGTCGGTGATCGGGACCACCAGCACCGGCATTTCTCTGACAGCTTGGCCTCTGGGATCCAGACCTGGCCGTTTGGGGCACTTGCACTTAGCAGAGCGTCCAGCTTCCCGAGAGCCGTCGCCAGAATTTTGGACCCTAGAGGTGGTCTCTGTCGGTCCCGAGACATTGCCTCTGGATTTGGTGCCCAGGGTGAACTTGTCTGCCCTGAGCGCAGGTCTGGGGCGAAGGCGCCCGGCGCCACGTCAAAAATTCCCCAAGAGCTGCCGCTTGCGATTTCGCACCACACATGGGGTCGGTGATCGGGACCACCAGCACCGGCATTTCTCTGACAGCTTGGCCTCTGGGATCCAGACCTGGCCTTTTGGGGCACTTGCACTTAGCAGAGCGTCCAGCTTCCCGAGAGCCGTCGCCAGAATTTTGGACCCTAGAGGTGGTCTCTGTCGGTCCCGAGACATTGCCTCTGGATTTGGTGCCCAGGGTGAATTGGAGGTCCTGAGCACAGACCCGGGGCGAAGGCGCCCGGCGCCACGTCAAAAATTCCCCAAGAGCTGCCGCTTGCGATTTCGCACCACACATGGGGTCGGTGATCGGGACCACCAGCACCGGCATTTCTCTGACAGCTTGGCCTCTGGGATCCAGACCTGGCCTTTTGGGGCACTTGCACTTAGCAGAGCGTCCAGCTTCCCGAGAGCCGTCGCCAGAATTTTGGACCCTAGAGGTGGTCTCTGTCGGTCCCGAGACATTGCCTCTGGATTTGGTGCCCAGGGTGAACTTGTCTGCCCTGAGCGCAGACCCGGGGCGAAGGCGCCCGGCGCCACGTCAAAAATTCCCCAAGAGCTGCCGCTTGCGATTTCGCACCACACATGGGGTCGGTGATCGGGACCACCAGCACCGGCATTTCTCTGACAGCTTGGCCTCTGGGATCCAGACCTGGCCGTTTGGGGCACTTGCACTTAGCAGAGCGTCCAGCTTCCCGAGAGCCGTCGCCAGAATTTTGGACCCTAGAGGTGGTCTCTGTCGGTCCCGAGACATTGCCTCTGGATTTGGTGCCCAGGGTGAACTTGTCTGCCCTGAGCGCAGACCCGGGGCGAAGGCGCCCGGCGCCACGTCAAAAATTCCCCAAGAGCTGCCGCTTGCGATTTCGCACCACACATGGGGTCGGTGATCGGGACCACCAGCACCGGCATTTCTCTGACAGCTTGGCCTCTGGGATCCAGACCTGGCCGTTTGGGGCACTTGCACTTAGCAGAGCGTCCAGCTTCCCGAGAGCCGTCGCCAGAATTTTGGACCCTAGAGGTGGTCTCTGTCGGTCCCGAGACATTGCCTCTGGATTTGGTGCCCAGGGTGAACTTGTCTGCCCTGAGCGCAGGTCTGGGGCGAAGGCGCCCGGCGCCACGTCAAAAATTCCCCAAGAGCTGCCGCTTGCGATTTCGCACCACACATGGGGTCGGTGATCGGGACCACCAGCACCGGCATTTCTCTGACAGCTTGGCCTCTGGGATCCAGACCTGGCCTTTTGGGGCACTTGCACTTAGCAGAGCGTCCAGCTTCCCGAGAGCCGTCGCCAGAATTTTGGACCCTAGAGGTGGTCTCTGTCGGTCCCGAGACATTGCCTCTGGATTTGGTGCCCAGGGTGAATTGGAGGTCCTGAGCACAGACCCGGGGCGAAGGCGCCCGGCGCCACGTCAAAAATTCCCCAAGAGCTGCCGCTTGCGATTTCGCACCACACATGGGGTCGGTGATCGGGACCACCAGCACCGGCATTTCTCTGACAGCTTGGCCTCTGGGATCCAGACCTGGCCTTTTGGGGCACTTGCACTTAGCAGAGCGTCCAGCTTCCCGAGAGCCGTCGCCAGAATTTTGGACCCTAGAGGTGGTCTCTGTCGGTCCCGAGACATTGCCTCTGGATTTGGTGCCCAGGGTGAACTTGTCTGCCCTGAGCGCAGACCCGGGGCGAAGGCGCCCGGCGCCACGTCAAAAATTCCCCAAGAGCTGCCGCTTGCGATTTCGCACCACACATGGGGTCGGTGATCGGGACCACCAGCACCGGCATTTCTCTGACAGCTTGGCCTCTGGGATCCAGACCTGGCCGTTTGGGGCACTTGCACTTAGCAGAGCGTCCAGCTTCCCGAGAGCCGTCGCCAGAATTTTGGACCCTAGAGGTGGTCTCTGTCGGTCCCGAGACATTGCCTCTGGATTTGGTGCCCAGGGTGAACTTGTCTGCCCTGAGCGCAGACCCGGGGCGAAGGCACCCGGCGCCACGTCAAAAATTCCCCAAGAGCTGCCGCTTGCGATTTCGCACCACACATGGGGTCGGTGATCGGGACCACCAGCACCGGCATTTCTCTGACAGCTTGGCCTCTGGGATCCAGACCTGGCCGTTTGGGGCACTTGCACTTAGCAGAGCGTCCAGCTTCCCGAGAGCCGTCGCCAGAATTTTGGACCCTAGAGGTGGTCTCTGTCGGTCCCGAGACATTGCCTCTGGATTTGGTGCCCAGGGTGAATTGGAGGTCCTGAGCACAGACCCGGGGCGAAGGCGCCCGGCGCCACGTCAAAAATTCCCCAAGAGCTGCCGCTTGCGATTTCGCACCACACATGGGGTCGGTGATCGGGACCACCAGCACCGGCATTTCTCTGACAGCTTGGCCTCTGGGATCCAGACCTGGCCTTTTGGGGCACTTGCACTTAGCAGAGCGTCCAGCTTCCCGAGAGCCGTCGCCAGAATTTTGGACCCTAGAGGTGGTCTCTGTCGGTCCCGAGACATTGCCTCTGGATTTGGTGCCCAGGGTGAACTTGTCTGCCCTGAGCGCAGACCCGGGGCGAAGGCGCCCGGCGCCACGTCAAAAATTCCCCAAGAGCTGCCGCTTGCGATTTCGCACCACACATGGGGTCGGTGATCGGGACCACCAGCACCGGCATTTCTCTGACAGCTTGGCCTCTGGGATCCAGACCTGGCCGTTTGGGGCACTTGCACTTAGCAGAGCGTCCAGCTTCCCGAGAGCCGTCGCCAGAATTTTGGACCCTAGAGGTGGTCTCTGTCGGTCCCGAGACATTGCCTCTGGATTTGGTGCCCAGGGTGAATTGGAGGTCCTGAGCACAGACCCGGGGCGAAGGCGCCCGGCGCCACGTCAAAAATTCCCCAAGAGCTGCCGCTTGCGATTTCGCACCACACATGGGGTCGGTGATCGGGACCACCAGCACCGGCATTTCTCTGACAGCTTGGCCTCTGGGATCCAGACCTGGCCGTTTGGGGCACTTGCACTTAGCAGAGCGTCCAGCTTCCCGAGAGCCGTCGCCAGAATTTTGGACCCTAGAGGTGGTCTCTGTCGGTCCCGAGACATTGCCTCTGGATTTGGTGCCCAGGGTGAACTTGTCTGCCCTGAGCGCAGGTCTGGGGCGAAGGCGCCCGGCGCCACGTCAAAAATTCCCCAAGAGCTGCCGCTTGCGATTTCGCACCACACATGGGGTCGGTGATCGGGACCACCAGCACCGGCATTTCTCTGACAGCTTGGCCTCTGGGATCCAGACCTGGCCGTTTGGGGCACTTGCACTTAGCAGAGCGTCCAGCTTCCCGAGAGCCGTCGCCAGAATTTTGGACCCTAGAGGTGGTCTCTGTCGGTCCCGAGACATTGCCTCTGGATTTGGTGCCCAGGGTGAACTTGTCTGCCCTGAGCGCAGACCCGGGGCGAAGGCGCCCGGCGCCACGTCAAAAATTCCCCAAGAGCTGCCGCTTGCGATTTCGCACCACACATGGGGTCGGTGATCGGGACCACCAGCACCGGCATTTCTCTGACAGCTTGGCCTCTGGGATCCAGACCTGGCCGTTTGGGGCACTTGCACTTAGCAGAGCGTCCAGCTTCCCGAGAGCCGTCGCCAGAATTTTGGACCCTAGAGGTGGTCTCTGTCGGTCCCGAGACATTGCCTCTGGATTTGGTGCCCAGGGTGAACTTGTCTGCCCTGAGCGCAGGTCTGGGGCGAAGGCGCCCGGCGCCACGTCAAAAATTCCCCAAGAGCTGCCGCTTGCGATTTCGCACCACACATGGGGTCGGTGATCGGGACCACCAGCACCGGCATTTCTCTGACAGCTTGGCCTCTGGGATCCAGACCTGGCCGTTTGGGGCACTTGCACTTAGCAGAGCGTCCAGCTTCCCGAGAGCCGTCGCCAGAATTTTGGACCCTAGAGGTGGTCTCTGTCGGTCCCGAGACATTGCCTCTGGATTTGGTGCCCAGGGTGAACTTGTCTGCCCTGAGCGCAGGTCTGGGGCGAAGGCGCCCGGCGCCACGTCAAAAATTCCCCAAGAGCTGCCGCTTGCGATTTCGCACCACACATGGGGTCGGTGATCGGGACCACCAGCACCGGCATTTCTCTGACAGCTTGGCCTCTGGGATCCAGACCTGGCCTTTTGGGGCACTTGCACTTAGCAGAGCGTCCAGCTTCCCGAGAGCCGTCGCCAGAATTTTGGACCCTAGAGGTGGTCTCTGTCGGTCCCGAGACATTGCCTCTGGATTTGGTGCCCAGGGTGAATTGGAGGTCCTGAGCACAGACCCGGGGCGAAGGCGCCCGGCGCCACGTCAAAAATTCCCCAAGAGCTGCCGCTTGCGATTTCGCACCACACATGGGGTCGGTGATCGGGACCACCAGCACCGGCATTTCTCTGACAGCTTGGCCTCTGGGATCCAGACCTGGCCGTTTGGGGCACTTGCACTTAGCAGAGCGTCCAGCTTCCCGAGAGCCGTCGCCAGAATTTTGGACCCTAGAGGTGGTCTCTGTCGGTCCCGAGACATTGCCTCTGGATTTGGTGCCCAGGGTGAACTTGTCTGCCCTGAGCGCAGGTCTGGGGCGAAGGCGCCCGGCGCCACGTCAAAAATTCCCCAAGAGCTGCCGCTTGCGATTTCGCACCACACATGGGGTCGGTGATCGGGACCACCAGCACCGGCATTTCTCTGACAGCTTGGCCTCTGGGATCCAGACCTGGCCTTTTGGGGCACTTGCACTTAGCAGAGCGTCCAGCTTCCCGAGAGCCGTCGCCAGAATTTTGGACCCTAGAGGTGGTCTCTGTCGGTCCCGAGACATTGCCTCTGGATTTGGTGCCCAGGGTGAATTGGAGGTCCTGAGCACAGACCCGGGGCGAAGGCGCCCGGCGCCACGTCAAAAATTCCCCAAGAGCTGCCGCTTGCGATTTCGCACCACACATGGGGTCGGTGATCGGGACCACCAGCACCGGCATTTCTCTGACAGCTTGGCCTCTGGGATCCAGACCTGGCCTTTTGGGGCACTTGCACTTAGCAGAGCGTCCAGCTTCCCGAGAGCCGTCGCCAGAATTTTGGACCCTAGAGGTGGTCTCTGTCGGTCCCGAGACATTGCCTCTGGATTTGGTGCCCAGGGTGAACTTGTCTGCCCTGAGCGCAGACCCGGGGCGAAGGCGCCCGGCGCCACGTCAAAAATTCCCCAAGAGCTGCCGCTTGCGATTTCGCACCACACATGGGGTCGGTGATCGGGACCACCAGCACCGGCATTTCTCTGACAGCTTGGCCTCTGGGATCCAGACCTGGCCGTTTGGGGCACTTGCACTTAGCAGAGCGTCCAGCTTCCCGAGAGCCGTCGCCAGAATTTTGGACCCTAGAGGTGGTCTCTGTCGGTCCCGAGACATTGCCTCTGGATTTGGTGCCCAGGGTGAATTGGAGGTCCTGAGCACAGACCCGGGGCGAAGGCGCCCGGCGCCACGTCAAAAATTCCCCAAGAGCTGCCGCTTGCGATTTCGCACCACACATGGGGTCGGTGATCGGGACCACCAGCACCGGCATTTCTCTGACAGCTTGGCCTCTGGGATCCAGACCTGGCCTTTTGGGGCACTTGCACTTAGCAGAGCGTCCAGCTTCCCGAGAGCCGTCGCCAGAATTTTGGACCCTAGAGGTGGTCTCTGTCGGTCCCGAGACATTGCCTCTGGATTTGGTGCCCAGGGTGAATTGGAGGTCCTGAGCACAGACCCGGGGCGAAGGCGCCCGGCGCCACGTCAAAAATTCCCCAAGAGCTGCCGCTTGCGATTTCGCACCACACATGGGGTCGGTGATCGGGACCACCAGCACCGGCATTTCTCTGACAGCTTGGCCTCTGGGATCCAGACCTGGCCGTTTGGGGCACTTGCACTTAGCAGAGCGTCCAGCTTCCCGAGAGCCGTCGCCAGAATTTTGGACCCTAGAGGTGGTCTCTGTCGGTCCCGAGACATTGCCTCTGGATTTGGTGCCCAGGGTGAACTTGTCTGCCCTGAGCGCAGACCCGGGGCGAAGGCGCCCGGCGCCACGTCAAAAATTCCCCAAGAGCTGCCGCTTGCGATTTCGCACCACACATGGGGTCGGTGATCGGGACCACCAGCACCGGCATTTCTCTGACAGCTTGGCCTCTGGGATCCAGACCTGGCCGTTTGGGGCACTTGCACTTAGCAGAGCGTCCAGCTTCCCGAGAGCCGTCGCCAGAATTTTGGACCCTAGAGGTGGTCTCTGTCGGTCCCGAGACATTGCCTCTGGATTTGGTGCCCAGGGTGAACTTGTCTGCCCTGAGCGCAGACCCGGGGCGAAGGCGCCCGGCGCCACGTCAAAAATTCCCCAAGAGCTGCCGCTTGCGATTTCGCACCACACATGGGGTCGGTGATCGGGACCACCAGCACCGGCATTTCTCTGACAGCTTGGCCTCTGGGATCCAGACCTGGCCTTTTGGGGCACTTGCACTTAGCAGAGCGTCCAGCTTCCCGAGAGCCGTCGCCAGAATTTTGGACCCTAGAGGTGGTCTCTGTCGGTCCCGAGACATTGCCTCTGGATTTGGTGCCCAGGGTGAACTTGTCTGCCCTGAGCGCAGACCCGGGGCGAAGGCGCCCGGCGCCACGTCAAAAATTCCCCAAGAGCTGCCGCTTGCGATTTCGCACCACACATGGGGTCGGTGATCGGGACCACCAGCACCGGCATTTCTCTGACAGCTTGGCCTCTGGGATCCAGACCTGGCCGTTTGGGGCACTTGCACTTAGCAGAGCGTCCAGCTTCCCGAGAGCCGTCGCCAGAATTTTGGACCCTAGAGGTGGTCTCTGTCGGTCCCGAGACATTGCCTCTGGATTTGGTGCCCAGGGTGAACTTGTCTGCCCTGAGCGCAGACCCGGGGCGAAGGCACCCGGCGCCACGTCAAAAATTCCCCAAGAGCTGCCGCTTGCGATTTCGCACCACACATGGGGTCGGTGATCGGGACCACCAGCACCGGCATTTCTCTGACAGCTTGGCCTCTGGGATCCAGACCTGGCCGTTTGGGGCACTTGCACTTAGCAGAGCGTCCAGCTTCCCGAGAGCCGTCGCCAGAATTTTGGACCCTAGAGGTGGTCTCTGTCGGTCCCGAGACATTGCCTCTGGATTTGGTGCCCAGGGTGAATTGGAGGTCCTGAGCACAGACCCGGGGCGAAGGCGCCCGGCGCCACGTCAAAAATTCCCCAAGAGCTGCCGCTTGCGATTTCGCACCACACATGGGGTCGGTGATCGGGACCACCAGCACC
This sequence comes from Tinamus guttatus, assembly GCF_059628265.1. Taxonomy (NCBI): domain Eukaryota; kingdom Metazoa; phylum Chordata; class Aves; order Tinamiformes; family Tinamidae; genus Tinamus; species Tinamus guttatus. The sequence goes on from NW_028288974.1 coordinate 26,571, forward strand.
GGCATTTCTCTGACAGCTTGGCCTCTGGGATCCAGACCTGGCCTTTTGGGGCACTTGCACTTAGCAGAGCGTCCAGCTTCCCGAGAGCCGTCGCCAGAATTTTGGACCCTAGAGGTGGTCTCTGTCGGTCCCGAGACATTGCCTCTGGATTTGGTGCCCAGGGTGAACTTGTCTGCCCTGAGCGCAGACCCGGGGCGAAGGCGCCCGGCGCCACGTCAAAAATTCCCCAAGAGCTGCCGCTTGCGATTTCGCACCACACATGGGGTCGGTGATCGGGACCACCAGCACCGGCATTTCTCTGACAGCTTGGCCTCTGGGATCCAGACCTGGCCGTTTGGGGCACTTGCACTTAGCAGAGCGTCCAGCTTCCCGAGAGCCGTCGCCAGAATTTTGGACCCTAGAGGTGGTCTCTGTCGGTCCCGAGACATTGCCTCTGGATTTGGTGCCCAGGGTGAATTGGAGGTCCTGAGCACAGACCCGGGGCGAAGGCGCCCGGCGCCACGTCAAAAATTCCCCAAGAGCTGCCGCTTGCGATTTCGCACCACACATGGGGTCGGTGATCGGGACCACCAGCACCGGCATTTCTCTGACAGCTTGGCCTCTGGGATCCAGACCTGGCCGTTTGGGGCACTTGCACTTAGCAGAGCGTCCAGCTTCCCGAGAGCCGTCGCCAGAATTTTGGACCCTAGAGGTGGTCTCTGTCGGTCCCGAGACATTGCCTCTGGATTTGGTGCCCAGGGTGAACTTGTCTGCCCTGAGCGCAGGTCTGGGGCGAAGGCGCCCGGCGCCACGTCAAAAATTCCCCAAGAGCTGCCGCTTGCGATTTCGCACCACACATGGGGTCGGTGATCGGGACCACCAGCACCGGCATTTCTCTGACAGCTTGGCCTCTGGGATCCAGACCTGGCCTTTTGGGGCACTTGCACTTAGCAGAGCGTCCAGCTTCCCGAGAGCCGTCGCCAGAATTTTGGACCCTAGAGGTGGTCTCTGTCGGTCCTGAGACATTGCCTCTGGATTTGGTGCCCAGGGTGAACTTGTCTGCCCTGAGCGCAGGTCTGGGGCGAAGGCGCCCGGCGCCACGTCAAAAATTCCCCAAGAGCTGCCGCTTGCGATTTCGCACCACACATGGGGTCGGTGATCGGGACCACCAGCACCGGCATTTCTCTGACAGCTTGGCCTCTGGGATCCAGACCTGGCCGTTTGGGGCACTTGCACTTAGCAGAGCGTCCAGCTTCCCGAGAGCCGTCGCCAGAATTTTGGACCCTAGAGGTGGTCTCTGTCGGTCCCGAGACATTGCCTCTGGATTTGGTGCCCAGGGTGAACTTGTCTGCCCTGAGCGCAGACCCGGGGCGAAGGCGCCCGGCGCCACGTCAAAAATTCCCCAAGAGCTGCCGCTTGCGATTTCGCACCACACATGGGGTCGGTGATCGGGACCACCAGCACCGGCATTTCTCTGACAGCTTGGCCTCTGGGATCCAGACCTGGCCGTTTGGGGCACTTGCACTTAGCAGAGCGTCCAGCTTCCCGAGAGCCGTCGCCAGAATTTTGGACCCTAGAGGTGGTCTCTGTCGGTCCCGAGACATTGCCTCTGGATTTGGTGCCCAGGGTGAACTTGTCTGCCCTGAGCGCAGGTCTGGGGCGAAGGCGCCCGGCGCCACGTCAAAAATTCCCCAAGAGCTGCCGCTTGCGATTTCGCACCACACATGGGGTCGGTGATCGGGACCACCAGCACCGGCATTTCTCTGACAGCTTGGCCTCTGGGATCCAGACCTGGCCTTTTGGGGCACTTGCACTTAGCAGAGCGTCCAGCTTCCCGAGAGCCGTCGCCAGAATTTTGGACCCTAGAGGTGGTCTCTGTCGGTCCCGAGACATTGCCTCTGGATTTGGTGCCCAGGGTGAATTGGAGGTCCTGAGCACAGACCCGGGGCGAAGGCGCCCGGCGCCACGTCAAAAATTCCCCAAGAGCTGCCGCTTGCGATTTCGCACCACACATGGGGTCGGTGATCGGGACCACCAGCACCGGCATTTCTCTGACAGCTTGGCCTCTGGGATCCAGACCTGGCCGTTTGGGGCACTTGCACTTAGCAGAGCGTCCAGCTTCCCGAGAGCCGTCGCCAGAATTTTGGACCCTAGAGGTGGTCTCTGTCGGTCCCGAGACATTGCCTCTGGATTTGGTGCCCAGGGTGAACTTGTCTGCCCTGAGCGCAGGTCTGGGGCGAAGGCGCCCGGCGCCACGTCAAAAATTCCCCAAGAGCTGCCGCTTGCGATTTCGCACCACACATGGGGTCGGTGATCGGGACCACCAGCACCGGCATTTCTCTGACAGCTTGGCCTCTGGGATCCAGACCTGGCCTTTTGGGGCACTTGCACTTAGCAGAGCGTCCAGCTTCCCGAGAGCCGTCGCCAGAATTTTGGACCCTAGAGGTGGTCTCTGTCGGTCCCGAGACATTGCCTCTGGATTTGGTGCCCAGGGTGAATTGGAGGTCCTGAGCACAGACCCGGGGCGAAGGCGCCCGGCGCCACGTCAAAAATTCCCCAAGAGCTGCCGCTTGCGATTTCGCACCACACATGGGGTCGGTGATCGGGACCACCAGCACCGGCATTTCTCTGACAGCTTGGCCTCTGGGATCCAGACCTGGCCTTTTGGGGCACTTGCACTTAGCAGAGCGTCCAGCTTCCCGAGAGCCGTCGCCAGAATTTTGGACCCTAGAGGTGGTCTCTGTCGGTCCCGAGACATTGCCTCTGGATTTGGTGCCCACCCAGGGTGAACTTGTCTGCCCTGAGCGCAGACCCGGGGCGAAGGCGCCCGGCGCCACGTCAAAAATTCCCCAAGAGCTGCCGCTTGCGATTTCGCACCACACATGGGGTCGGTGATCGGGACCACCAGCACCGGCATTTCTCTGACAGCTTGGCCTCTGGGATCCAGACCTGGCCGTTTGGGGCACTTGCACTTAGCAGAGCGTCCAGCTTCCGAGAGCCGTCGCCAGAATTTTGGACCCTAGAGGTGGTCTCTGTCGGTCCCGAGACATTGCCTCTGGATTTGGTGCCCAGGGTGAATTGGAGGTCCTGAGCACAGACCCGGGGCGAAGGCGCCCGGCGCCACGTCAAAAATTCCCCAAGAGCTGCCGCTTGCGATTTCGCACCACACATGGGGTCGGTGATCGGGACCACCAGCACCGGCATTTCTCTGACAGCTTGGCCTCTGGGATCCAGACCTGGCCTTTTGGGGCACTTGCACTTAGCAGAGCGTCCAGCTTCCCGAGAGCCGTCGCCAGAATTTTGGACCCTAGAGGTGGTCTCTGTCGGTCCCGAGACATTGCCTCTGGATTTGGTGCCCAGGGTGAATTGGAGGTCCTGAGCACAGACCCGGGCGAAGGCGCCCGGCGCCACGTCAAAAATTCCCCAAGAGCTGCCGCTTGCGATTTCGCACCACACATGGGGTCGGTGATCGGGACCACCAGCACCGGCATTTCTCTGACAGCTTGGCCTCTGGGATCCAGACCTGGCCGTTTGGGGCACTTGCACTTAGCAGAGCGTCCAGCTTCCCGAGAGCCGTCGCCAGAATTTTGGACCCTAGAGGTGGTCTCTGTCGGTCCCGAGACATTGCCTCTGGATTTGGTGCCCAGGGTGAACTTGTCTGCCCTGAGCGCAGACCCGGGGCGAAGGCGCCCGGCGCCACGTCAAAAATTCCCCAAGAGCTGCCGCTTGCGATTTCGCACCACACATGGGGTCGGTGATCGGGACCACCAGCACCGGCATTTCTCTGACAGCTTGGCCTCTGGGATCCAGACCTGGCCGTTGGGGCACTTGCACTTAGCAGAGCGTCCAGCTTCCCGAGAGCCGTCGCCAGAATTTTGGACCCTAGAGGTGGTCTCTGTCGGTCCCGAGACATTGCCTCTGGATTTGGTGCCCAGGGTGAACTTGTCTGCCCTGAGCGCAGACCCGGGGCGAAGGCGCCCGGCGCCACGTCAAAAATTCCCCAAGAGCTGCCGCTTGCGATTTCGCACCACACATGGGGTCGGTGATCGGGACCACCAGCACCGGCATTTCTCTGACAGCTTGGCCTCTGGGATCCAGACCTGGCCTTTTGGGGCACTTGCACTTAGCAGAGCGTCCAGCTTCCCGAGAGCCGTCGCCAGAATTTTGGACCCTAGAGGTGGTCTCTGTCGGTCCCGAGACATTGCCTCTGGATTTGGTGCCCAGGGTGAATTGGAGGTCCTGAGCGCAGACCCGGGGCGAAGGCGCCCGGCGCCACGTCAAAAATTCCCCAAGAGCTGCCGCTTGCGATTTCGCACCACACATGGGGTCGGTGATCGGGACCACCAGCACCGGCATTTCTCTGACAGCTTGGCCTCTGGGATCCAGACCTGGCCTTTTGGGGCACTTGCACTTAGCAGAGCGTCCAGCTTCCCGAGAGCCGTCGCCAGAATTTTGGACCCTAGAGGTGGTCTCTGTCGGTCCCGAGACATTGCCTCTGGATTTGGTGCCCAGGGTGAACTTGTCTGCCCTGAGCGCAGACCCGGGGCGAAGGCGCCCGGCGCCACGTCAAAAATTCCCCAAGAGCTGCGCTTGCGATTTCGCACCACACATGGGGTCGGTGATCGGGACCACCAGCACCGGCATTTCTCTGACAGCTTGGCCTCTGGGATCCAGACCTGGCCGTTTGGGGCACTTGCACTTAGCAGAGCGTCCAGCTTCCCGAGAGCCGTCGCCAGAATTTTGGACCCTAGAGGTGGTCTCTGTCGGTCCCGAGACATTGCCTCTGGATTTGGTGCCCAGGGTGAATTGGAGGTCCTGAGCACAGACCCGGGGCGAAGGCGCCCGGCGCCACGTCAAAAATTCCCCAAGAGCTGCCGCTTGCGATTTCGCACCACACATGGGGTCGGTGATCGGGACCACCAGCACCGGCATTTCTCTGACAGCTTGGCCTCTGGGATCCAGACCTGGCCGTTTGGGGCACTTGCACTTAGCAGAGCGTCCAGCTTCCCGAGAGCCGTCGCCAGAATTTTGGACCCTAGAGGTGGTCTCTGTCGGTCCCGAGACATTGCCTCTGGATTTGGTGCCCAGGGTGAACTTGTCTGCCCTGAGCGCAGGTCTGGGGCGAAGGCGCCCGGCGCCACGTCAAAAATTCCCCAAGAGCTGCCGCTTGCGATTTCGCACCACACATGGGGTCGGTGATCGGGACCACCAGCACCGGCATTTCTCTGACAGCTTGGCCTCTGGGATCCAGACCTGGCCGTTTGGGGCACTTGCACTTAGCAGAGCGTCCAGCTTCCCGAGAGCCGTCGCCAGAATTTTGGACCCTAGAGGTGGTCTCTGTCGGTCCCGAGACATTGCCTCTGGATTTGGTGCCCAGGGTGAACTTGTCTGCCCTGAGCGCAGGTCTGGGGCGAAGGCGCCCGGCGCCACGTCAAAAATTCCCCAAGAGCTGCCGCTGGCGATTTCGCACCACACATGGGGTCGGTGATCGGGACCACCAGCACCGGCATTTCTCTGACAGCTTGGCCTCTGGGATCCAGACCTGGCCGTTTGGGGCACTTGCACTTAGCAGAGCGTCCAGCTTCCCGAGAGCCGTCGCCAGAATTTTGGACCCTAGAGGTGGTCTCTGTCGGTCCCGAGACATTGCCTCTGGATTTGGTGCCCAGGGTGAACTTGTCTGCCCTGAGCGCAGACCCGGGGCGAAGGCGCCCGGCGCCACGTCAAAAATTCCCCAAGAGCTGCCGCTTGCGATTTCGCACCACACATGGGGTCGGTGATCGGGACCACCAGCACCGGCATTTCTCTGACAGCTTGGCCTCTGGGATCCAGACCTGGCCGTTTGGGGCACTTGCACTTAGCAGAGCGTCCAGCTTCCCGAGAGCCGTCGCCAGAATTTTGGACCCTAGAGGTGGTCTCTGTCGGTCCCGAGACATTGCCTCTGGATTTGGTGCCCAGGGTGAACTTGTCTGCCCTGAGCGCAGGTCTGGGGCGAAGGCGCCCGGCGCCATGTCAAAAATTCCCCAAGAGCTGCCGCTTGCGATTTCGCACCACACATGGGGTCGGTGATCGGGACCACCAGCACCGGCATTTCTCTGACAGCTTGGCCTCTGGGATCCAGACCTGGCCGTTTGGGGCACTTGCACTTAGCAGAGCGTCCAGCTTCCCGAGAGCCGTCGCCAGAATTTTGGACCCTAGAGGTGGTCTCTGTCGGTCCCGAGACATTGCCTCTGGATTTGGTGCCCAGGGTGAATTGGAGGTCCTGAGCACAGACCCGGGGCGAAGGCGCCCGGCGCCACGTCAAAAATTCCCCAAGAGCTGCCGCTTGCGATTTCGCACCACACATGGGGTCGGTGATCGGGACCACCAGCACCGGCATTTCTCTGACAGCTTGGCCTCTGGGATCCAGACCTGGCCGTTTGGGGCACTTGCACTTAGCAGAGCGTCCAGCTTCCCGAGAGCCGTCGCCAGAATTTTGGACCCTAGAGGTGGTCTCTGTCGGTCCCGAGACATTGCCTCTGGATTTGGTGCCCAGGGTGAACTTGTCTGCCCTGAGCGCAGGTCTGGGGCGAAGGCGCCCGGCGCCACGTCAAAAATTCCCCAAGAGCTGCCGCTTGCGATTTCGCACCACACATGGGGTCGGTGATCGGGACCACCAGCACCGGCATTTCTCTGACAGCTTGGCCTCTGGGATCCAGACCTGGCCGTTTGGGGCACTTGCACTTAGCAGAGCGTCCAGCTTCCGAGAGCCGTCGCCAGAATTTTGGACCCTAGAGGTGGTCTCTGTCGGTCCCGAGACATTGCCTCTGGATTTGGTGCCCAGGGTGAACTTGTCTGCCCTGAGCGCAGGTCTGGGGCGAAGGCGCCCGGCGCCACGTCAAAAATTCCCCAAGAGCTGCCGCTTGCGATTTCGCACCACACATGGGGTCGGTGATCGGGACCACCAGCACCGGCATTTCTCTGACAGCTTGGCCTCTGGGATCCAGACCTGGCCTTTTGGGGCACTTGCACTTAGCAGAGCGTCCAGCTTCCCGAGAGCCGTCGCCAGAATTTTGGACCCTAGAGGTGGTCTCTGTCGGTCCTGAGACATTGCCTCTGGATTTGGTGCCCAGGGTGAACTTGTCTGCCCTGAGCGCAGGTCTGGGGCGAAGGCGCCCGGCGCCACGTCAAAAATTCCCCAAGAGCTGCCGCTTGCGATTTCGCACCACACATGGGGTCGGTGATCGGGACCACCAGCACCGGCATTTCTCTGACAGCTTGGCCTCTGGGATCCAGACCTGGCCGTTTGGGGCACTTGCACTTAGCAGAGCGTCCAGCTTCCCGAGAGCCGTCGCCAGAATTTTGGACCCTAGAGGTGGTCTCTGTCGGTCCCGAGACATTGCCTCTGGATTTGGTGCCCAGGGTGAACTTGTCTGCCCTGAGCGCAGACCCGGGGCGAAGGCGCCCGGCGCCACGTCAAAAATTCCCCAAGAGCTGCCGCTTGCGATTTCGCACCACACATGGGGTCGGTGATCGGGACCACCAGCACCGGCATTTCTCTGACAGCTTGGCCTCTGGGATCCAGACCTGGCCGTTTGGGGCACTTGCACTTAGCAGAGCGTCCAGCTTCCCGAGAGCCGTCGCCAGAATTTTGGACCCTAGAGGTGGTCTCTGTCGGTCCCGAGACATTGCCTCTGGATTTGGTGCCCAGGGTGAACTTGTCTGCCCTGAGCGCAGGTCTGGGGCGAAGGCGCCCGGCGCCACGTCAAAAATTCCCCAAGAGCTGCCGCTTGCGATTTCGCACCACACATGGGGTCGGTGATCGGGACCACCAGCACCGGCATTTCTCTGACAGCTTGGCCTCTGGGATCCAGACCTGGCCGTTTGGGGCACTTGCACTTAGCAGAGCGTCCAGCTTCCCGAGAGCCGTCGCCAGAATTTTGGACCCTAGAGGTGGTCTCTGTCGGTCCCGAGACATTGCCTCTGGATTTGGTGCCCAGGGTGAACTTGTCTGCCCTGAGCGCAGGTCTGGGGCGAAGGCGCCCGGCGCCACGTCAAAAATTCCCCAAGAGCTGCCGCTTGCGATTTCGCACCACACATGGGGTCGGTGATCGGGACCACCAGCACCGGCATTTCTCTGACAGCTTGGCCTCTGGGATCCAGACCTGGCCTTTTGGGGCACTTGCACTTAGCAGAGCGTCCAGCTTCCCGAGAGCCGTCGCCAGAATTTTGGACCCTAGAGGTGGTCTCTGTCGGTCCCGAGACATTGCCTCTGGATTTGGTGCCCAGGGTGAATTGGAGGTCCTGAGCACAGACCCGGGGCGAAGGCGCCCGGCGCCACGTCAAAAATTCCCCAAGAGCTGCCGCTTGCGATTTCGCACCACACATGGGGTCGGTGATCGGGACCACCAGCACCGGCATTTCTCTGACAGCTTGGCCTCTGGGATCCAGACCTGGCCGTTTGGGGCACTTGCACTTAGCAGAGCGTCCAGCTTCCCGAGAGCCGTCGCCAGAATTTTGGACCCTAGAGGTGGTCTCTGTCGGTCCCGAGACATTGCCTCTGGATTTGGTGCCCAGGGTGAACTTGTCTGCCCTGAGCGCAGACCCGGGGCGAAGGCGCCCGGCGCCACGTCAAAAATTCCCCAAGAGCTGCCGCTTGCGATTTCGCACCACACATGGGGTCGGTGATCGGGACCACCAGCACCGGCATTTCTCTGACAGCTTGGCCTCTGGGATCCAGACCTGGCCGTTTGGGGCACTTGCACTTAGCAGAGCGTCCAGCTTCCCGAGAGCCGTCGCCAGAATTTTGGACCCTAGAGGTGGTCTCTGTCGGTCCCGAGACATTGCCTCTGGATTTGGTGCCCAGGGTGAACTTGTCTGCCCTGAGCGCAGGTCTGGGGCGAAGGCGCCCGGCGCCACGTCAAAAATTCCCCAAGAGCTGCCGCTTGCGATTTCGCACCACACATGGGGTCGGTGATCGGGACCACCAGCACCGGCATTTCTCTGACAGCTTGGCCTCTGGGATCCAGACCTGGCCTTTTGGGGCACTTGCACTTAGCAGAGCGTCCAGCTTCCCGAGAGCCGTCGCCAGAATTTTGGACCCTAGAGGTGGTCTCTGTCGGTCCCGAGACATTGCCTCTGGATTTGGTGCCCAGGGTGAACTTGTCTGCCCTGAGCGCAGACCCGGGGCGAAGGCGCCCGGCGCCACGTCAAAAATTCCCCAAGAGCTGCCGCTTGCGATTTCGCACCACACATGGGGTCGGTGATCGGGACCACCAGCACCGGCATTTCTCTGACAGCTTGGCCTCTGGGATCCAGACCTGGCCGTTTGGGGCACTTGCACTTAGCAGAGCGTCCAGCTTCCCGAGAGCCGTCGCCAGAATTTTGGACCCTAGAGGTGGTCTCTGTCGGTCCCGAGACATTGCCTCTGGATTTGGTGCCCAGGGTGAATTGGAGGTCCTGAGCACAGACCCGGGGCGAAGGCGCCCGGCGCCACGTCAAAAATTCCCCAAGAGCTGCCGCTTGCGATTTCGCACCACACATGGGGTCGGTGATCGGGACCACCAGCACCGGCATTTCTCTGACAGCTTGGCCTCTGGGATCCAGACCTGGCCGTTTGGGGCACTTGCACTTAGCAGAGCGTCCAGCTTCCCGAGAGCCGTCGCCAGAATTTTGGACCCTAGAGGTGGTCTCTGTCGGTCCCGAGACATTGCCTCTGGATTTGGTGCCCAGGGTGAACTTGTCTGCCCTGAGCGCAGGTCTGGGGCGAAGGCGCCCGGCGCCACGTCAAAAATTCCCCAAGAGCTGCCGCTTGCGATTTCGCACCACACATGGGGTCGGTGATCGGGACCACCAGCACCGGCATTTCTCTGACAGCTTGGCCTCTGGGATCCAGACCTGGCCGTTTGGGGCACTTGCACTTAGCAGAGCGTCCAGCTTCCCGAGAGCCGTCGCCAGAATTTTGGACCCTAGAGGTGGTCTCTGTCGGTCCCGAGACATTGCCTCTGGATTTGGTGCCCAGGGTGAACTTGTCTGCCCTGAGCGCAGGTCTGGGGCGAAGGCGCCCGGCGCCACGTCAAAAATTCCCCAAGAGCTGCCGCTGGCGATTTCGCACCACACATGGGGTCGGTGATCGGGACCACCAGCACCGGCATTTCTCTGACAGCTTGGCCTCTGGGATCCAGACCTGGCCGTTTGGGGCACTTGCACTTAGCAGAGCGTCCAGCTTCCCGAGAGCCGTCGCCAGAATTTTGGACCCTAGAGGTGGTCTCTGTCGGTCCCGAGACATTGCCTCTGGATTTGGTGCCCAGGGTGAACTTGTCTGCCCTGAGCGCAGACCCGGGGCGAAGGCGCCCGGCGCCACGTCAAAAATTCCCCAAGAGCTGCCGCTTGCGATTTCGCACCACACATGGGGTCGGTGATCGGGACCACCAGCACCGGCATTTCTCTGACAGCTTGGCCTCTGGGATCCAGACCTGGCCGTTTGGGGCACTTGCACTTAGCAGAGCGTCCAGCTTCCCGAGAGCCGTCGCCAGAATTTTGGACCCTAGAGGTGGTCTCTGTCGGTCCCGAGACATTGCCTCTGGATTTGGTGCCCAGGGTGAACTTGTCTGCCCTGAGCGCAGGTCTGGGGCGAAGGCGCCCGGCGCCATGTCAAAAATTCCCCAAGAGCTGCCGCTTGCGATTTCGCACCACACATGGGGTCGGTGATCGGGACCACCAGCACCGGCATTTCTCTGACAGCTTGGCCTCTGGGATCCAGACCTGGCCGTTTGGGGCACTTGCACTTAGCAGAGCGTCCAGCTTCCCGAGAGCCGTCGCCAGAATTTTGGACCCTAGAGGTGGTCTCTGTCGGTCCCGAGACATTGCCTCTGGATTTGGTGCCCAGGGTGAACTTGTCTGCCCTGAGCGCAGGTCTGGGGCGAAGGCGCCCGGCGCCACGTCAAAAATTCCCCAAGAGCTGCCGCTTGCGATTTCGCACCACACATGGGGTCGGTGATCGGGACCACCAGCACCGGCATTTCTCTGACAGCTTGGCCTCTGGGATCCAGACCTGGCCTTTTGGGGCACTTGCACTTAGCAGAGCGTCCAGCTTCCCGAGAGCCGTCGCCAGAATTTTGGACCCTAGAGGTGGTCTCTGTCGGTCCCGAGACATTGCCTCTGGATTTGGTGCCCAGGGTGAATTGGAGGTCCTGAGCACAGACCCGGGGCGAAGGCGCCCGGCGCCACGTCAAAAATTCCCCAAGAGCTGCCGCTTGCGATTTCGCACCACACATGGGGTCGGTGATCGGGACCACCAGCACCGGCATTTCTCTGACAGCTTGGCCTCTGGGATCCAGACCTGGCCGTTTGGGGCACTTGCACTTAGCAGAGCGTCCAGCTTCCCGAGAGCCGTCGCCAGAATTTTGGACCCTAGAGGTGGTCTCTGTCGGTCCCGAGACATTGCCTCTGGATTTGGTGCCCAGGGTGAACTTGTCTGCCCTGAGCGCAGGTCTGGGGCGAAGGCGCCCGGCGCCACGTCAAAAATTCCCCAAGAGCTGCCGCTTGCGATTTCGCACCACACATGGGGTCGGTGATCGGGACCACCAGCACCGGCATTTCTCTGACAGCTTGGCCTCTGGGATCCAGACCTGGCCGTTTGGGGCACTTGCACTTAGCAGAGCGTCCAGCTTCCCGAGAGCCGTCGCCAGAATTTTGGACCCTAGAGGTGGTCTCTGTCGGTCCCGAGACATTGCCTCTGGATTTGGTGCCCAGGGTGAACTTGTCTGCCCTGAGCGCAGACCCGGGGCGAAGGCGCCCGGCGCCACGTCAAAAATTCCCCAAGAGCTGCCGCTTGCGATTTCGCACCACACATGGGGTCGGTGATCGGGACCACCAGCACCGGCATTTCTCTGACAGCTTGGCCTCTGGGATCCAGACCTGGCCTTTTGGGGCACTTGCACTTAGCAGAGCGTCCAGCTTCCCGAGAGCCGTCGCCAGAATTTTGGACCCTAGAGGTGGTCTCTGTCGGTCCTGAGACATTGCCTCTGGATTTGGTGCCCAGGGTGAACTTGTCTGCCCTGAGCGCAGGTCTGGGGCGAAGGCGCCCGGCGCCACGTCAAAAATTCCCCAAGAGCTGCCGCTTGCGATTTCGCACCACACATGGGGTCGGTGATCGGGACCACCAGCACCGGCATTTCTCTGACAGCTTGGCCTCTGGGATCCAGACCTGGCCGTTTGGGGCACTTGCACTTAGCAGAGCGTCCAGCTTCCCGAGAGCCGTCGCCAGAATTTTGGACCCTAGAGGTGGTCTCTGTCGGTCCCGAGACATTGCCTCTGGATTTGGTGCCCAGGGTGAACTTGTCTGCCCTGAGCGCAGACCCGGGGCGAAGGCGCCCGGCGCCACGTCAAAAATTCCCCAAGAGCTGCCGCTTGCGATTTCGCACCACACATGGGGTCGGTGATCGGGACCACCAGCACCGGCATTTCTCTGACAGCTTGGCCTCTGGGATCCAGACCTGGCCGTTTGGGGCACTTGCACTTAGCAGAGCGTCCAGCTTCCCGAGAGCCGTCGCCAGAATTTTGGACCCTAGAGGTGGTCTCTGTCGGTCCCGAGACATTGCCTCTGGATTTGGTGCCCAGGGTGAACTTGTCTGCCCTGAGCGCAGGTCTGGGGCGAAGGCGCCCGGCGCCACGTCAAAAATTCCCCAAGAGCTGCCGCTTGCGATTTCGCACCACACATGGGGTCGGTGATCGGGACCACCAGCACCGGCATTTCTCTGACAGCTTGGCCTCTGGGATCCAGACCTGGCCTTTTGGGGCACTTGCACTTAGCAGAGCGTCCAGCTTCCCGAGAGCCGTCGCCAGAATTTTGGACCCTAGAGGTGGTCTCTGTCGGTCCCGAGACATTGCCTCTGGATTTGGTGCCCAGGGTGAATTGGAGGTCCTGAGCACAGACCCGGGGCGAAGGCGCCCGGCGCCACGTCAAAAATTCCCCAAGAGCTGCCGCTTGCGATTTCGCACCACACATGGGGTCGGTGATCGGGACCACCAGCACCGGCATTTCTCTGACAGCTTGGCCTCTGGGATCCAGACCTGGCCGTTTGGGGCACTTGCACTTAGCAGAGCGTCCAGCTTCCCGAGAGCCGTCGCCAGAATTTTGGACCCTAGAGGTGGTCTCTGTCGGTCCCGAGACATTGCCTCTGGATTTGGTGCCCAGGGTGAACTTGTCTGCCCTGAGCGCAGGTCTGGGGCGAAGGCGCCCGGCGCCACGTCAAAAATTCCCCAAGAGCTGCCGCTTGCGATTTCGCACCACACATGGGGTCGGTGATCGGGACCACCAGCACCGGCATTTCTCTGACAGCTTGGCCTCTGGGATCCAGACCTGGCCTTTTGGGGCACTTGCACTTAGCAGAGCGTCCAGCTTCCCGAGAGCCGTCGCCAGAATTTTGGACCCTAGAGGTGGTCTCTGTCGGTCCCGAGACATTGCCTCTGGATTTGGTGCCCAGGGTGAACTTGTCTGCCCTGAGCGCAGGTCTGGGGCGAAGGCGCCCGGCGCCACGTCAAAAATTCCCCAAGAGCTGCCGCTTGCGATTTCGCACCACACATGGGGTCGGTGATCGGGACCACCAGCACCGGCATTTCTCTGACAGCTTGGCCTCTGGGATCCAGACCTGGCCTTTTGGGGCACTTGCACTTAGCAGAGCGTCCAGCTTCCCGAGAGCCGTCGCCAGAATTTTGGACCCTAGAGGTGGTCTCTGTCGGTCCCGAGACATTGCCTCTGGATTTGGTGCCCAGGGTGAACTTGTCTGCCCTGAGCGCAGACCCGGGGCGAAGGCGCCCGGCGCCACGTCAAAAATTCCCCAAGAGCTGCCGCTTGCGATTTCGCACCACACATGGGGTCGGTGATCGGGACCACCAGCACCGGCATTTCTCTGACAGCTTGGCCTCTGGGATCCAGACCTGGCCGTTTGGGGCACTTGCACTTAGCAGAGCGTCCAGCTTCCCGAGAGCCGTCGCCAGAATTTTGGACCCTAGAGGTGGTCTCTGTCGGTCCCGAGACATTGCCTCTGGATTTGGTGCCCAGGGTGAATTGGAGGTCCTGAGCACAGACCCGGGGCGAAGGCGCCCGGCGCCACGTCAAAAATTCCCCAAGAGCTGCCGCTTGCGATTTCGCACCACACATGGGGTCGGTGATCGGGACCACCAGCACCGGCATTTCTCTGACAGCTTGGCCTCTGGGATCCAGACCTGGCCGTTTGGGGCACTTGCACTTAGCAGAGCGTCCAGCTTCCCGAGAGCCGTCGCCAGAATTTTGGACCCTAGAGGTGGTCTCTGTCGGTCCCGAGACATTGCCTCTGGATTTGGTGCCCAGGGTGAACTTGTCTGCCCTGAGCGCAGGTCTGGGGCGAAGGCGCCCGGCGCCACGTCAAAAATTCCCCAAGAGCTGCCGCTTGCGATTTCGCACCACACATGGGGTCGGTGATCGGGACCACCAGCACCGGCATTTCTCTGACAGCTTGGCCTCTGGGATCCAGACCTGGCCGTTTGGGGCACTTGCACTTAGCAGAGCGTCCAGCTTCCCGAGAGCCGTCGCCAGAATTTTGGACCCTAGAGGTGGTCTCTGTCGGTCCCGAGACATTGCCTCTGGATTTGGTGCCCAGGGTGAACTTGTCTGCCCTGAGCGCAGGTCTGGGGCGAAGGCGCCCGGCGCCACGTCAAAAATTCCCCAAGAGCTGCCGCTTGCGATTTCGCACCACACATGGGGTCGGTGATCGGGACCACCAGCACCGGCATTTCTCTGACAGCTTGGCCTCTGGATCCAGACCTGGCCGTTTGGGGCACTTGCACTTAGCAGAGCGTCCAGCTTCCCGAGAGCCGTCGCCAGAATTTTGGACCCTAGAGGTGGTCTCTGTCGGTCCCGAGACATTGCCTCTGGATTTGGTGCCCAGGGTGAACTTGTCTGCCCTGAGCGCAGACCCGGGGCGAAGGCGCCCGGCGCCACGTCAAAAATTCCCCAAGAGCTGCCGCTTGCGATTTCGCACCACACATGGGGTCGGTGATCGGGACCACCAGCACCGGCATTTCTCTGACAGCTTGGCCTCTGGGATCCAGACCTGGCCGTTTGGGGCACTTGCACTTAGCAGAGCGTCCAGCTTCCCGAGAGCCGTCGCCAGAATTTTGGACCCTAGAGGTGGTCTCTGTCGGTCCCGAGACATTGCCTCTGGATTTGGTGCCCAGGGTGAACTTGTCTGCCCTGAGCGCAGGTCTGGGGCGAAGGCGCCCGGCGCCACGTCAAAAATTCCCCAAGAGCTGCCGCTTGCGATTTCGCACCACACATGGGGTCGGTGATCGGGACCACCAGCACCGGCATTTCTCTGACAGCTTGGCCTCTGGGATCCAGACCTGGCCTTTTGGGGCACTTGCACTTAGCAGAGCGTCCAGCTTCCCGAGAGCCGTCGCCAGAATTTTGGACCCTAGAGGTGGTCTCTGTCGGTCCCGAGACATTGCCTCTGGATTTGGTGCCCAGGGTGAATTGGAGGTCCTGAGCACAGACCCGGGGCGAAGGCGCCCGGCGCCACGTCAAAAATTCCCCAAGAGCTGCCGCTTGCGATTTCGCACCACACATGGGGTCGGTGATCGGGACCACCAGCACCGGCATTTCTCTGACAGCTTGGCCTCTGGGATCCAGACCTGGCCGTTTGGGGCACTTGCACTTAGCAGAGCGTCCAGCTTCCCGAGAGCCGTCGCCAGAATTTTGGACCCTAGAGGTGGTCTCTGTCGGTCCCGAGACATTGCCTCTGGATTTGGTGCCCAGGGTGAACTTGTCTGCCCTGAGCGCAGGTCTGGGGCGAAGGCGCCCGGCGCCACGTCAAAAATTCCCCAAGAGCTGCCGCTTGCGATTTCGCACCACACATGGGGTCGGTGATCGGGACCACCAGCACCGGCATTTCTCTGACAGCTTGGCCTCTGGATCCAGACCTGGCCTTTTGGGGCACTTGCACTTAGCAGAGCGTCCAGCTTCCCGAGAGCCGTCGCCAGAATTTTGGACCCTAGAGGTGGTCTCTGTCGGTCCCGAGACATTGCCTCTGGATTTGGTGCCCAGGGTGAATTGGAGGTCCTGAGCACAGACCCGGGGCGAAGGCGCCCGGCGCCACGTCAAAAATTCCCCAAGAGCTGCCGCTTGCGATTTCGCACCACACATGGGGTCGGTGATCGGGACCACCAGCACCGGCATTTCTCTGACAGCTTGGCCTCTGGGATCCAGACCTGGCCTTTTGGGGCACTTGCACTTAGCAGAGCGTCCAGCTTCCCGAGAGCCGTCGCCAGAATTTTGGACCCTAGAGGTGGTCTCTGTCGGTCCCGAGACATTGCCTCTGGATTTGGTGCCCAGGGTGAACTTGTCTGCCCTGAGCGCAGACCCGGGGCGAAGGCGCCCGGCGCCACGTCAAAAATTCCCCAAGAGCTGCCGCTTGCGATTTCGCACCACACATGGGGTCGGTGATCGGGACCACCAGCACCGGCATTTCTCTGACAGCTTGGCCTCTGGGATCCAGACCTGGCCGTTTGGGGCACTTGCACTTAGCAGAGCGTCCAGCTTCCCGAGAGCCGTCGCCAGAATTTTGGACCCTAGAGGTGGTCTCTGTCGGTCCCGAGACATTGCCTCTGGATTTGGTGCCCAGGGTGAATTGGAGGTCCTGAGCACAGACCCGGGGCGAAGGCGCCCGGCGCCACGTCAAAAATTCCCCAAGAGCTGCCGCTTGCGATTCGCACCACACATGGGGTCGGTGATCGGGACCACCAGCACCGGCATTTCTCTGACAGCTTGGCCTCTGGGATCCAGACCTGGCCGTTTGGGGCACTTGCACTTAGCAGAGCGTCCAGCTTCCCGAGAGCCGTCGCCAGAATTTTGGACCCTAGAGGTGGTCTCTGTCGGTCCCGAGACATTGCCTCTGGATTTGGTGCCCAGGGTGAACTTGTCTGCCCTGAGCGCAGGTCTGGGGCGAAGGCGCCCGGCGCCACGTCAAAAATTCCCCAAGAGCTGCCGCTTGCGATTTCGCACCACACATGGGGTCGGTGATCGGGACCACCAGCACCGGCATTTCTCTGACAGCTTGGCCTCTGGGATCCAGACCTGGCCGTTTGGGGCACTTGCACTTAGCAGAGCGTCCAGCTTCCCGAGAGCCGTCGCCAGAATTTTGGACCCTAGAGGTGGTCTCTGTCGGTCCCGAGACATTGCCTCTGGATTTGGTGCCCAGGGTGAACTTGTCTGCCCTGAGCGCAGGTCTGGGGCGAAGGCGCCCGGCGCCACGTCAAAAATTCCCCAAGAGCTGCCGCTTGCGATTTCGCACCACACATGGGGTCGGTGATCGGGACCACCAGCACCGGCATTTCTCTGACAGCTTGGCCTCTGGGATCCAGACCTGGCCGTTTGGGGCACTTGCACTTAGCAGAGCGTCCAGCTTCCCGAGAGCCGTCGCCAGAATTTTGGACCCTAGAGGTGGTCTCTGTCGGTCCCGAGACATTGCCTCTGGATTTGGTGCCCAGGGTGAACTTGTCTGCCCTGAGCGCAGACCCGGGGCGAAGGCGCCCGGCGCCACGTCAAAAATTCCCCAAGAGCTGCCGCTTGCGATTTCGCACCACACATGGGGTCGGTGATCGGGACCACCAGCACCGGCATTTCTCTGACAGCTTGGCCTCTGGGATCCAGACCTGGCCGTTTGGGGCACTTGCACTTAGCAGAGCGTCCAGCTTCCCGAGAGCCGTCGCCAGAATTTTGGACCCTAGAGGTGGTCTCTGTCGGTCCCGAGACATTGCCTCTGGATTTGGTGCCCAGGGTGAACTTGTCTGCCCTGAGCGCAGGTCTGGGGCGAAGGCGCCCGGCGCCACGTCAAAAATTCCCCAAGAGCTGCCGCTTGCGATTTCGCACCACACATGGGGTCGGTGATCGGGACCACCAGCACCGGCATTTCTCTGACAGCTTGGCCTCTGGGATCCAGACCTGGCCTTTTGGGGCACTTGCACTTAGCAGAGCGTCCAGCTTCCCGAGAGCCGTCGCCAGAATTTTGGACCCTAGAGGTGGTCTCTGTCGGTCCCGAGACATTGCCTCTGGATTTGGTGCCCAGGGTGAATTGGAGGTCCTGAGCACAGACCCGGGGCGAAGGCGCCCGGCGCCACGTCAAAAATTCCCCAAGAGCTGCCGCTTGCGATTTCGCACCACACATGGGGTCGGTGATCGGGACCACCAGCACCGGCATTTCTCTGACAGCTTGGCCTCTGGGATCCAGACCTGGCCGTTTGGGGCACTTGCACTTAGCAGAGCGTCCAGCTTCCCGAGAGCCGTCGCCAGAATTTTGGACCCTAGAGGTGGTCTCTGTCGGTCCCGAGACATTGCCTCTGGATTTGGTGCCCAGGGTGAACTTGTCTGCCCTGAGCGCAGGTCTGGGCGAAGGCGCCCGGCGCCACGTCAAAAATTCCCCAAGAGCTGCCGCTTGCGATTTCGCACCACACATGGGGTCGGTGATCGGGACCACCAGCACCGGCATTTCTCTGACAGCTTGGCCTCTGGGATCCAGACCTGGCCTTTTGGGGCACTTGCACTTAGCAGAGCGTCCAGCTTCCCGAGAGCCGTCGCCAGAATTTTGGACCCTAGAGGTGGTCTCTGTCGGTCCCGAGACATTGCCTCTGGATTTGGTGCCCAGGGTGAATTGGAGGTCCTGAGCACAGACCCGGGGCGAAGGCGCCCGGCGCCACGTCAAAAATTCCCCAAGAGCTGCCGCTTGCGATTTCGCACCACACATGGGGTCGGTGATCGGGACCACCAGCACCGGCATTTCTCTGACAGCTTGGCCTCTGGGATCCAGACCTGGCCGTTTGGGGCACTTGCACTTAGCAGAGCGTCCAGCTTCCCGAGAGCCGTCGCCAGAATTTTGGACCCTAGAGGTGGTCTCTGTCGGTCCCGAGACATTGCCTCTGGATTTGGTGCCCAGGGTGAACTTGTCTGCCTGAGCGCAGACCCGGGGCGAAGGCGCCCGGCGCCACGTCAAAAATTCCCCAAGAGCTGCCGCTTGCGATTTCGCACCACACATGGGGTCGGTGATCGGGACCACCAGCACCGGCATTTCTCTGACAGCTTGGCCTCTGGGATCCAGACCTGGCCGTTTGGGGCACTTGCACTTAGCAGAGCGTCCAGCTTCCCGAGAGCCGTCGCCAGAATTTTGGACCCTAGAGGTGGTCTCTGTCGGTCCCGAGACATTGCCTCTGGATTTGGTGCCCAGGGTGAATTGGAGGTCCTGAGCACAGACCCGGGGCGAAGGCGCCCGGCGCCACGTCAAAAATTCCCCAAGAGCTGCCGCTTGCGATTTCGCACCACACATGGGGTCGGTGATCGGGACCACCAGCACCGGCATTTCTCTGACAGCTTGGCCTCTGGGATCCAGACCTGGCCTTTTGGGGCACTTGCACTTAGCAGAGCGTCCAGCTTCCCGAGAGCCGTCGCCAGAATTTTGGACCCTAGAGGTGGTCTCTGTCGGTCCCGAGACATTGCCTCTGGATTTGGTGCCCAGGGTGAATTGGAGGTCCTGAGCACAGACCCGGGGCGAAGGCGCCCGGCGCCACGTCAAAAATTCCCCAAGAGCTGCCGCTTGCGATTTCGCACCACACATGGGGTCGGTGATCGGGACCACCAGCACCGGCATTTCTCTGACAGCTTGGCCTCTGGGATCCAGACCTGGCCGTTTGGGGCACTTGCACTTAGCAGAGCGTCCAGCTTCCCGAGAGCCGTCGCCAGAATTTTGGACCCTAGAGGTGGTCTCTGTCGGTCCCGAGACATTGCCTCTGGATTTGGTGCCCAGGGTGAATTGGAGGTCCTGAGCACAGACCCGGGCGAAGGCGCCCGGCGCCACGTCAAAATTCCCCAAGAGCTGCCGCTTGCGATTTCGCACCACACATGGGGTCGGTGATCGGGACCACCAGCACCGGCATTTCTCTGACAGCTTGGCCTCTGGGATCCAGACCTGGCCGTTTGGGCACTTGCACTTAGCAGAGCGTCCAGCTTCCCGAGAGCCGTCGCCAGAATTTTGGACCCTAGAGGTGGTCTCTGTCGGTCCCGAGACATTGCCTCTGGATTTG
>NW_028288976.1:300000-388992 GCF_059628265.1 Tinamus guttatus
CAAAAATGAGTTGTAAGATTGGAGGTGAACCTGAAAATTTTCACTTGTATTTGGCCATATTTGGGAATTTAGAAGCTAAAAGGCTGACTTTCTCCCCAGGTTTCTTCCATTATGGACGATACAAACCAATATTTATGCGGAACTCACTGCAGTCATACACAACACTCACAATGCTGTCCTGAAGTTTATAGCTCACCTGGCACTCTCTTGGTTATTAGAAATGGCCTTGGCTGATAACATGAACAGAAGTCTTTCTCTTGAGTCCAGGAACAGTCATACTCAATTACGGCATATCTCCAAAGATTATTTGATTAAAGCTAGTTCTAAAATTGCCTCCCACTGATGTTCCTCTCCTTCTCTTTATCAAATTCCTCTATCTTTTGAGGTCAGCAGTAGTTTCCTTCCTGATATTTTGACAAGAGAAAATTTTAATTTTGCTCTATTGCTCTTAACAGGTAGAATCTTTCTGCCTAAATATTCAGAAGACAATATTCATAAATGATCTTTCAGTTCATTTTACCAAAATAAATAAAGAATACAGCAGAATAGAGGCTTGGCATGTTGGTACTTGCAAAATCTTCTGAAATGTACATTTGTTTTTTGACACTCCTTCCAGCTAAGACATCAGGGCAGCAGATGCAGTGTCAGTAAAACCCATATGACTTTTGCATATAATTCCATTGACCTTTATTTGGATTGCAAAAACATAGCCCAAAGCAGAACTTAGTGTTTTGTTTTTAGACAATGTGTATTAGTCCAAGTTTTGAACAGAGTAATGTGTTTCTTTATTAACAACAGGCTCCATGCTTGGCTTCACATCTATGTCAATCTTAGAAATATATTGCACAATATTTAGCTTCTGTGCTTAGTTTATAGCGAAGTTGACACTACGAGAACCCTCAACTTTAACTAAATATGCATGCCCCTAGTCATTTATAAGAATGTATATAGCTAGCAGAACATGCAGATTTATATAATCATTGATGAATGTCCCCACCCTTCATGGAAAGAAACTAACATCTGTTGAACTTATCAACTTCAGTAAACTAAAGTCTTCTGATCTTAATCACAGTATTTCCCAAACAGTATTGAAGCAGAAAGCTCATTGTTATTTGAAAAAAATATATATTTCCGAGTTGTTAGGAACTTCTTTTATTTTACCAGAGCAATTATTCATCTGTAGTATGTTCCTCCAAGAGCAAGAAACCTATTGGCATCTTTTGTTTCTCTGTTATGGCCTCTTTCCTAGAACATATAAAATATAAAAAGGCTTAGGAAGTGTTTTTGAAAAAATAAGAAACACAAACTCTATGTCAAAATATTAGTGTAGTATTAGTCTGGTATTCTTGCTATCCTGTGATATATGGGTTATTCTCTCTGTAACTGATATGACCCCAGATGTGGACCTTCAAATAGGTTTTAACAGCTAACTGCAGTTAAGAAGATATTGCAGATTCAGGGTGGCTCTCAAGTCACTCAGCCTCTGAGAATTTAGACATCTTGCCTAAAGCATTCCTTAGTCTGCAGAGAAAGAAAGTGACATCTCCAGAAGAAGCTTTATTGTACTTACCCTTATTTGTTTATTTTTTCTATAAAATCTACTTCTATAAAATCAATGACCTTCCAGCACTTCCTTTCTCATTTTTGGAATCTAGATGACCAACTGACACCAAACATATGTAGCATAGGTACCTTTTAGATTATGAATGATGACTGAAGTTATATGACTACACCGTTTCTGTGTGTTGAAAAGTTACCATCATGTCTTCATGCAAGGCAAGGAATTCCCTGCTGCAGATCTGTGTTCTAACATATCACAAATGAGTTTCCCCATACAGGCTACCTTCAAGCCTGATCCTGGCATTCAGTTGGTTGCAATGGTGTTGCAGCAGATTCATCTTTTCATTCAGATGTAGTACACTATTTTAATTCCTAACATTCAGTGGTGCCTGATCGCTAGGCACTTTACAGATGAGGAAATTAATTTATGTTCCTAATATGTAGTGTAAATATATGTGGTCCGCGTTATATTTGGGAAACCGAATACTTCATGAAGTTGTAACAAATGGCTTCCAAGCACCACCATATAGTCTTTAAACTAGTTCAGCATCCATGAAAATTATGTTCACTTTATCAATTGTTTGTGTGAAATGAGGGGGTGTTTTCAGTGCATCTCTAAGGTAGGTGTCTAGAGTATTTTCCTTTTTGTCACATCAAGCACTGCTGATGACCCCACAAGGGCCAAGAAGTGAAAGCTGTCAGGGAACAAATTAATCCTATTTTCTTTTTAGAGTCTTACAATCTTTTTTGAACATGTTAATGAAACTTGGTCTAGAATTCACTTATAAACACATTGGACCAAGCAACACATAAACTGTTTTCTTTGGACTAATAAAGACAACACTTGTGAAGGAACATTTTTTATATAAACTGTCAGTGATATTGCAGTGCTGAGGGAGTTAAAGCAGGCCTGTGAGAGCAAACAGGAGGGCTGTGTTAACTTGCCCAGGAAGGGGAACCTGGGAGTCACCTACACAAGGAAAACAACTCATGATGTGTATGCTCTAGTACGAGTGTACAGCATACCATGCTCTGCCTTGCTTGGGGACACTATGTTAATCCACGGTCTGAGCCCTGGAGCCAGAAACACACAGAGTGCCAGGTTACCCTTGAAATTCTTGTCTGTGAATTTAATGTCAGTTCTCCCAAAATTACTTTAAGCTGGTTCATCTGGCCTGTAACACCTCTCTCTTTTCCCTGTTGTTTTTAAAAAATCTACTTTTTTATGAAAAGGGACTCTTAAAGTGCAATACCTTGGACAGGTTTTTTGATTTTTTTTTTTAATATGAAACATCGAGTGGGTGATGAGGCAAAGAAAGGCAAACAGAAAGTGGTAACTGGTACTGTGAATAACATCAGACAATAGCTTAACTCTGTAGAAGTTGTCAAACTTCTGTCAAAGTACTGCTGTCATTCTTTAAAAAAAATCTTTTAAAATTCCTTTCTTTGAAAGGTTGAGATATGGATGTCAGAATAACTATTGCTGGAATATATTGCGGTAAAGAAAGAAAAATTGCAAAAAGTTACATTCTACTGTACAACAGCAGAGAATCAGGAAAAGAATGAAGAACTGTAAACATTTGCTTAAGGCTGGGTTTAAATGCTCTTGCAGTCCACCAAACTACCTGCCAGAAACAAAGCAAACTAGCATGGAACTGTACTGCTCTCAAATTCACTACAGAAGATAAAATCCAACACTTTTTCTTGAACAACCTTTTAGAAAAACAGACTTATACGAAACTGTGAGAGGGCATCCGTGTCGGGTTTCTTTCCCAGCACAAGGTCATGTGTTGTGCTTGTCAAAGACTTGTCTCTCTCTCTAATGACTTTCATAGACAAGTGATTCCACAACCTGCCCACACTGTCTACTCAAATTATTCACTACCCTCATTATTAGAATCATTTTCCCCTTCTAACCTTTATATTTTTGTTGCAATTTCTGCACATTATTTCTTGCCCTAGACACTTTTCAGATAGAGTGAGCACAGTATTCCCTCCCTTCTTTCCTTTTCCTTCCTTTTCCTTCTTTTTTTTTCTTTTTTCTTTCTTTCTTTCTTCATTTCTGTACACTTTATTTTTCTTATTTAAAGACTACCATCATGTATTTCCTTTCAGCATTTTCTTCTTCATCCTAACAGCCCCATAGTGCATTTTCTTAAACCTCTGATAAGTTCTGTGACTTTGGCCAAGACTGTCTCTGAATCTCTTTGCTCTGGTAGCTTGCCTACTTTTTTTTGGAAATATTTGTGCCAGGACAGTGGAGAAAGCACTTCAGCTGTAACTTTAGGGATGTTGACTAGGGAAGGAGGAGGACTTCCCAGGTCTCTTAGGCTGCTCTCCTATAGATAGACGCCAGTACAGTGACTGGGGATTTTTGTAATGTTATGATACTATTGAGTCACATTGAGCTTGTTATCAAGTGTAACCTCTCAGAACTACTGTCTCCATCTGACTGATCTCCTGTATTTCTGTCATTGGTACTCCTGCCTGCCTGCAGTTCCTTGCATTCTTTTTTTTTCCTGTGGAATTTTTGCTTTAATAGTCCTGAACATTTCTCCACTTTGTTTAGATTGTTTTAAATTCCAGTACTGGTCTGCAACGTCCAGTTCCCTCCAGCTTCGTATCACTTTCAGTTTTATTGAACACACTCCAGGCACAAACTGTCAATACTCTGTGTACCAGAGCAACAGCGCTGTACTGTCCGTGTTCAAGGGTGTCACTGGGTTTAGGAAGAAGGATGTTGCTCCTGATGCGTGCAGAAGGAGTTGTGAGTGTGTGTGGATAGGTCGCTGGGGGAGAGGTTGGCCATGAGTGTGTGACCATGAGACGCACTTCTCAGGTTTTGGGCTTAATCCAGCCATCCAGGACAGTATCACAGCAGAATTTCCTGAAGAAACAAATACGGCCAGTAAGTAATAATCACTTGGGGAGGCTCTTTTGGTGATCTCAAGACACAGAGTTCTGGTATACTGTTAATGGCAATATATCAAAGCTAATCTCATGTTCTTTGAAGCCAGCATCACACACACCAAATCCCATGGAGGAGATGAAACCCTTGGCAAGAATATGTCCTGGAAGGAATCTATATTCCTGTGTCTGAACAGCTGGTATGAACTGTGTAGCATCTAGTCTGTAACATTTGTTAGCAATGGACATCAGTTGGCCTGAAGCCAAGTAGTGAGGAATTTAGTTTAATTTAATTTAATTTTATTTTATTTTTTATTTTATTTTTTCTTTCCAGAGCTTTGTCAAGTTCTCTGCATCTCTCAGATGGAAGATAAGCTGTGAAGGCAGAATTATAGAAGAAGAAAATTATAATTATACCTGTATTGAGTGATAGATTTTTTGGTACTCCTCAGTCTGATAAAATCCTATACTTTGAAGTGTAAACATTTCATACCAGTTACAGGCTGAGCTCCCATACCCTTTTGTATGTGGCAGGATCTGATTCTATTTCAGAGATTCTTGTTGCTACAGCTTTTTTTTTTGGTTTTGTGCAAACTGTTTCTTTATCTTAGCTGCCACTTCTTAAAGATAAAGCAGCAGCAATCAGAGATTTATTGAGGGGAATTGCTCTGTTGTGTCATAAATTTTCCCACCTCACTGGCATTTTCAAGGCAATCTTTTTCTCATGCTGGGCTGTATTTAAGAAACTGTACAGTGCAGTGAGAAGGGAGTTTTCTGTTAGTGCCTCTTATGGTGATGGAGAAGTGCTTATGGTGAAATCAGAAAGATGTCCTAGGAGTCCTCCTTGTCACAGCAATTGACTTTTCTTTATTGCCTCCTATGTTTTCTAAGTTGACCAATATTTGCATTGCCATTTCATATTGACAAAAATGTGAATGCAAAGAGTAATTTAAGACCCCGGGGTCCAGTGAATCCAGTATTTCTGGCATTCTGCAGCTCACTTGCTGTCAAGATAAGGTAGCACTGTCGTCCATTAAAAAGGAAATCAAAAGAAAGAAAGTGATTAGAAATCATGGATGCTCAGGTGCTGTCACTGAAGACGGTACTTACTGTGTTGAAATGGCAGCCTTGGAGAAAGATGATTTTTTTAAATTGGTCTACAGGACAGGAGTGGCTTCCGGTTGGGAACGCTGTCAGGTTATTGTGCTGCAGGTGCCACTCCACACAGTAGCTTTAATTATCCAGTGTAGCTGGATCCGTGGGCCCGCTGATCTGTGTTTTCCCCAAGACTGCCAAACAGGCTATCAGGTAAATCCCTTTGTGGAGATAAAGACTTTCATTACCTAGATGCTCCATTTTTTAAGGAGACCAAGATTTCAATATAAGCCAGCAGCCACTGGGCACACATTTTCTCTGCTACTTGATTTAATCTCATGTATACATTTCCTCTCTCAATTTGAAGAGGTAACATGAATTTTCTTCCAGGCCCTCAAATCAACAGGGAGAACTTTCAAACATTTTAAAAACAGGAAAGGGGATTTGTCTGATATATGGCACGGGGTATTTTGTGCAGAAAATGTTTGCTTTCTTGCCTCAAGCTGGCTAAGTTCTATTTAACATTTGCAGAGTTAGGCCCACAAAAATTAAAAACCAGGCCTGAAGCTACCTGCACCACTTTAGTATCACTCCCGTGTGCGTGTGCTGTGATACACAATCACTTGCTGTGTAGCTGTATACGAGTTTTCCACAGGCCTACCTCCTTCAGTCGGTAAGGCTGGCATTTAGTTAATATGCAGACCTTGGATACTCCGAGCCATCCCGTACCCGATAATCCATCCCCCAGCGTTCTGGGCAGGCACGCACCACCTTCCCAGGAAGGGAGGGAGGGAAGGAGGAGGGGGATGCCCTTCTCTCTCATGCTGCAGTAGGCTCAGCTGCAAACAGGCTCTCCTGATTCCAGTGCAGGGTATCCACAGAGGAGGCTCCAGGCAGAATTACGGTGCTCTAAGGCAAGCATGTATTACTCTCCCTTCGTAGGCAAGGGCTCATTCACTCGATGTTGCCCAGCTCGGCTGAGCATAAAACAAGAATCCCACTGGCAGAATCCATTTCTCCCCAGCATGATTCACTGACACGGCAAATCTGTGCAGTTCACAGAGAAGAGGGCTTGTGGGCCATGCAATATCAGAAGGCACATGTGGCCAAGCAGGGTGACTTTAAAAAAAACTGTAGGTGGCCTTAAAATCTGGCCTTAGCTGTTTAACTCTTAATGGTCTTTAGCTGTTTTTACATGTGTACCAATGCATAGCAGATACGTAATTTAGGTATGATTATTTTGTTAAACACAGTCTTCTCAGCTCATGTCTTCTGCCCATTTTATTTTCACCTACTTACTACAGCATTGAAGTTTTGCATTGAAGCAATGGTGTTATACTACCTATAATACCATTGAAGAATGGTATAAATAGAATATGGTATAAATCCTTTAAATGTCATACACCCTCTTTCTGATATATAACTAATAATTAGAAAAAGTAAACCAGAAACTTATTGTGCAGGCTCATATAATTATGTTTTGCAGAGCTTCTGAATGAGATACTTCTTGACTCAGTACAATAACAAAAATAGATTTGGTGCTTTGTCAGAGCTTTTTTATGTACTTCACTGTATTCAGTGCAAAACAAATGTCCTCTTTAGTTCATTTAATGCAACTTACAGAGCCACTCAGGAGACAGAGATTTCAAAGCAGTGACACTTAAAGCATGTATTAATGTACTTCAGGCAGTTGTTCAAAAACACATACTATCCTTTCACTGACGTATAGTCTGCATAAAAAGATGAAAGCTCATTTCCTTCATCATGCAGGAGTTAGAGACATGGCAAATTAAAAAATACATATATTATCTGCAAATATATGTCTGTAAATAGAGTACAGTGTGAAGGTCAGGGATACCCCAGGAGTGTACATACCCATGTTGATTGGCAGAATTTGAAGCGTATCCACTAAAATTAATTTTGCAAATTGAAGAAAAAAAAAAAGAAATATATGTTTTGGGCCTTTTCCTAGGTCCCTGCCCTATACTATACACCAGCTTTAGCTTTTTCCACAGGAGAGACGTCACTGGTAACTTTTCGTAATAACCTGCTCTGTTATAGCAAGGCTGAGACTTACCTGTGTACACAGTTTAAAGCGGGTTCGTGTCAGTGTGTGGTTAGCTGTGCAAACCCCCTGTGAAGTGAGATTGCTACAGAGCTCGGGAGCCTTTCAGATCCTCACCGAGCAGCTGCAGCGCGTCTCCATCAGCACCACATGTCCTGAGAACCAACATTAGGGATCTGCCAGGTGGTAAAAACTTGAAGTGAAAATACCTGATAAAAATGCTGTTGGTAAGACGTCTGCCAGTAACCAAAGAACTGTACCTCAGAGACGGTGTCTGCGGAGCATTTGTTACCATCTGACTCATGAGACATAGAGCTACCAAAGCCCAATTTTCTACATGCCCATGTTTTAGAGTTTTATTTTCCCATGCTCGTAAGGAGCAGGCATTGACTGTTTTCTGGAGGCTGAAACGCACTGAATGCCCCTTGCATGTGCAGGTTGACTGATGCTACTGAGAGATGAGCTAATGCTGCAGTCTGGTGCTTGCTGGGGATATTAATAGTGACTCATTTTCTCCGTTCGTTGTAGCTGGCCGACCATGAGTGGTGTCGTCGGCATGTGGGAAATCACAAAGGCCCATGTGGCCCTCTCTGTGACGGACAGCGGCCTGGTCTAGGTTCTCTCCTCGCTGCTTCCAGTCATCACGATCCAAAAAGGAGTGCAGGCTGAGGGCAAAGAGAGCAGGAGCAGCAGCAGTGCTGGGATGTCCAATGCCCATGGGTCTGTGTAGAGATGGAGGGAGCCAGCCGTCTCTGCAGCAGCTATCTCTACAAATATGCATCTTGTAAGTTAGATACATACCTTCCTTATGGGATAGGTACATACAGGTGGACTCGTTATGTGTTCGGACCAATGATCATCAAAGATTTCTGAGCATTTAAATAGGAAAGAGCCAAGCTGGCTTAACGGAATACTTGGATAAAGGGAAGTTGCAACTATGTGCACATCACAAACTGAGCCTCCTGCAGGTCTAGAAATTACTGACACAGGGTTAGCCTCAAGAGCTCACTGAGAGCTGCGTGATGAATATGCTGATTCCCTGCAGTCAAAACACAGGAAAAAACTCATTTCTTCTGATGCATTTTATCAAACAGCCTGTATGTAACCC
Source organism: Tinamus guttatus (assembly GCF_059628265.1). NCBI lineage: Eukaryota > Metazoa > Chordata > Aves > Tinamiformes > Tinamidae > Tinamus > Tinamus guttatus. The sequence goes on from NW_028288976.1 coordinate 308,736, forward strand.
CAGGGAGGTCTCCTGAGGGTCCTCTTGACCAGTAGCCTGGTATCTTTGTCAGATCAGGTGATCCCTATGAGTCCATATAGCAGGCCCAGGAAACTGCCTGGTCCCTTGGCTTCACAGGCTGAGGAGGAGCTCTTTGCTCACTTTGCTCTTTTCGCAGAGATTAATCTGGGAAAGTGATAGCCATTTGGCTGCAGCTGCTTCAGGCCATGTAGAGAGAAGAATAATTCATTAAGATGAAACAAAATTATATTTTTCAAAAAAGAAAAAGGAAAATGTGCGTATAGCTGGGACTGGAAAGGACTGGAATTGAGATATGAATAAAACGAGTGAGAATGAAGTACATGGAATTACTGCCTTTTTAAAATAGAGCCTAAAGATAGCTCTAGGTTGCATCTCTAGCCTATGGTCCAGTCTCCTGTGGTCACACGCCATCTCATTTATCATCATCTCTTCACACACATTTTCTTTGTGGCTGGTGAAGTTGATAAGAAAATGGCATCCACAATGAGGTTGCCTTTAGTTCCAAGGTGGGTGAGTGACTGCATATAATCTAGGACGATGGGATCAGTTTGTACCATTTTTATGGAAATCTGGTGGAGTTCAGTGAGATCCGCTTTCCACTGTACATGTCCTCCATCCTTGCAACTATGTTGTTGTTTAGAGGTCTATCACAGACTCCGGCAACCTGGCTCTCCCCTGTGGTATGATTTGCAGGAAGCTTTTCAGACTTGTGATCCCCTTCCGTGGTTCAACATCCAGCTCGCTGGGTGACTCAGTGAGGATCTAGCACCTCAACCCAGATTTTAATGTTATTTAGGTATCCTCAGACACAGGCGGGCTCCTTTTGAACTTGTCTGCCTGAAGGTTCTTTCTGTTGCCCAGCTGCCCCTGGTCTCATTGTTTGGTTTCTCACTTTATAATACGAAGGTAATAAAAACAGCATTCGAAGGATTGCATGCAGTTTAGTGTATCCTAGAGTTGTTATTTAGCTATTATATTTTCTTTTTGGCTCATATACTATGCCTACAGTTAAAAATTGTCTAGATGTAGTTTCCCTTTATGTCTAAAACAAAGATTTTTTTTTTTAAAAAAAGGACCTTAAAAGAAAGTACCAATACATTTCCATTACTAAAATACTGCCCAAACTGCATTCTTAAAGCAATTTATCCTTACAGCGCAACTATGATATTGGAAAGTATTTTATCTCTATTTTAAGGATAGGAACTGAAATGGAAAATAAATGCGCTGCTCCAGACCACACAGATGGAGGGTGAACTGCAAAAATAAATGCGGGTTTTCCAGGACCCTTGCAACTTTGTAGCCACAACAACCACCTTCTGCACTGGCCACAGCACACAGATCCAAACGGCAACAGGAGAATCTGGAGAGGTAGAAGGGAGTGGGATTTGGTGCATTCATTCAGCGCAGCTTTTCAGTGCAGCTCTTTTTAAAGAAGGTTTGTTGCACCTCAGATGTGACTAGGGACTATATACATTATAGGCATCAAGGGTACTTTTGACACCATAAATCAAGATGTCTGCTAGAATTAGAGAAGTCACTGCTGTACAAAATCAATGTAAATAAGATTGAAATCAGGCTGACTTCTGCTTCCTGTTTAAAAGATGTAGCAGCAGAGCTATGAGATCCCCATCAGTTTCAGTTCAGTCACAGGTGTTTTTATTTCTGCACTTTTTACATCTGCACTATTTGGGTAAAATCTTGATTGGGGCAGTTTTTCCCATGTTCACGTTCTGGAGGGAAAATAAAGCAGAGAAACCTATCAAATAGCTCATCCATATCAGCACTTCATTCTAAATATTTGTGAATTGTTTTGTCTTCTGGAGCCCAATTTTGCACTTACAGTGAATAATGGGCTCTTCTAGAACCCTAAAGGTTTTGCAAAGCCTTGCTCTGCCCCCAGTCATGAGTCCAAACCCTTTGGACTCAGTGTGTAGTGCCATAGAAGGAAAACTATTATCATTCTGACTTAACTCTCTCTCATGCATGGCCTAATGCTGTATAGTTTTGTGCAAATCAAAAGGCAAATTTGCCTTTAGAAAAACATTTGAATTCAAACTGATTTACTTTGATGAGCCTCATTATTGTTTTAAAGGCATTTAAAATATGCACACATACATATGCATGTATACATCCAGAAAAAAGCATACTGTTAAACTCTGGAATTTTGGGTTATAAGTTATGTCTTCCTTACAATATGAATCAAGTGAAAGCAAAGAAGTAGCTGAAAATTTCAAGGATAGTAACATCTGATTGTGAGAGTGTTTGCTTTCTGAAAGGAAATCAGTCTTCCTGAAGACATACATTTTTTTCCTGAAGACATACATTTTTATAGCTATTGGAAGGATTATTTATTTTGGTAATATTTAGCTGCAAATTCAAAATTAGCAAATGAATGACTGTATAAATGCTATATTTATTTGGACAGCCATCCTACTATAGACTAGAAGGCAAGTTATATTCATGCCTATATTCATGGGAGAGGGATTCCCAAATCAATTCCATCATAGAAGAAGCAGTGGTGCTCAAAATATTCTGAATAGATTATACTTTTTTTTTTTTTTTTTTTTTAACTTTAACATAGTCGTAAGCACTTATTTTTGAGAACTTCAGAGACAGACTGTGGAAAAGTAATATTGCTGCTAAATCAAGCTTCAGAAATCTAAATATGTTGGAAAACTAGTAAGTGCTACGTATGTACCTTTAAGATAAAACTTGCATTTCCCTTCCTTAGGTCACAACATTCCCGGTATATTGCTTTGGCATGGAGGCTGCAGGTACTCACTACCAGCAAACAAACTAAATGAAATTGCATATGATGATTCTTGATGTTAAGGGAGTGTTTATTCTGAACGTAGATGGCAGCAAATAAGTGTTATGAGAGGAAATGAATAATATCCTTGCATGAAAGAAAAGGCAGCTTGATTCATTTGCAGAGCATCCTGAGTTATGGATGTCCTCTGGGTGGAGGATTATCTGTGAGTGGGATGCAAGGTCAGCCCAAGTCTGGCAGGACTTGCTAGGTCAGGTGCAGTGTGTGGGCATGCCACACATCTTTCAGGGACAGTACTAACCCAGAAATAGTTTTTGTTTTGTTTTGTTTTGTTTTGTTTTTTGGCATTAGCCAGAGTCTGTGGCAGTCATACACTGTCTTCATGAAGAGACACACAGGTTGCGCTATGCCATGTTCTCACAAAGAGGAGCTACTTGGAGAATGCAGTCTCTGTGCTTCCCTACATCACAATCTCTCAAACATAATGGTTGCCTGCTGTGACTGATCTCATCACTAGTGAGCAAAAAAATAACTTCATAGAGCAAAGAATATTGCTGCTGACACTTTCTAGTCAGAGCAGTCAACCAGTGTCTATCTGAAACAATCATAATGACAGGTTTCCATTGAAATCTTCTGACTGATTTGCTGTGCCTTTTCCCTAATGTTCCTGATAGATTGTCACTACTCTATTTCCCCTTAAATCTAGATGCGTGTAAGTGGAATCCTATGATTCACAAAAAGAGATGGTGTTTTTAGTGTAAAAGTATCTTCAGGTCTGGTTCATACGTACAACAGTGGTTTTTGCTTCTTCTTGCATAGCAAAAATAGGCCAAGGCATATGAGAATATGTTCCTTACTGTTTAATGTTTGTGATCCATCTCAGTTCTTTCTGAGTCTAGCACAGGGCATTTGTTTTTGTGTCACAACGTTGCTATTGGCTTTTGATTTGTTCTAATGTCGTTTACTGCTGTTGTGCTAACAGTGAATTACTGCTTCCATCAGACTGAAATGAAGTAGATAATAAATAGCTACAAATAGCACACACTTCTGTTCGCATCATGACTCAATTCAATGAACTGTACAGAAATTTTTATATTCCTTAGGCAAAATGAGTCATTTTTGCATTCTTCTCTTTGAATGGACATAGTGACCCATCTTACTGACACTAACTGCTTCTATCAGGGAGACCCTTGATTTTTAGCTGTACGCATGATAGTATCAAGAATTTGAAATCTGGATATTGAATGAAACTCTATGGTACTAGATATTTTGTTGCTACATGTGTTTGAGAATTTAACAAAGCATCAGCCTCGTTTACAGCATTCACCACTACCGATAGTCTTAAAAAAAAAAAAATAGCATCAGTTTATTCTTACCTCTGCGGTTAGAAGCAATAACACTTCCAGCTGCAGCAGAATTCCCCTGGGACAAAATATTTCTGCAAAAGTACTTCTGCAAATTCTTCTTTGCCCGTAAGACACAAAATCATTTACAAATTCCGTTTATAATATGAAATAAAGTTTTTGTTTGTTGTTTGTTTGTTTTTCAATATGTTAGCTTAACTGGAGAAATGCCTATTTGTACATATATGTTTGTATTTGCTCTGTTCCCTGTAGCAATGTTTGGATTTTGGAAGATGGCAACTTCCAAAAGTTGAACTGCAACTGAATATGTAGTTCATAAATTCAAATTTCTGAAGTTTGGAAGGGTTCGTTCACAGGTTTTTTACAAATTATATTTTTTTGCAGAATCAGTGTAGTGAAGATATAAGAATTGAGAATATCTTGATGTCTTTTAATCAACTCCATTGTGCTTCATGATAGTAAAAAAGAAATAGATTTGAAACAATTTTAATCATTGCCAATATCAATACTCTCTGTTTCCCTTTGTTACTTTACTGGCAGTTCAAGAGTTCATCCAAATTGTTTTCACTATTTGGAAAAAAATGGCAAATGACACTTGGAACCAGAGCAGTTGACGATTTTGACAGTTTCACAGTATGTGAGAAATTATTATGCAGTATTATTCAGAAATCATTATTTGATTCCATTGGTATTTTCAGTTTGTTTATATCATGAGAAATCTGGTCTGTGTCTACAGTAAAATTTACATCTCATTATAGGGATGCTACCAGAAAGAGATGATGAGGGTTCACCTCGTGCTCATCTCTCCCCTTTCCTACTAGCACTCACTGACATAGCAGACAGTCTTGTAGTGGCCAGGACTCCAAGCATCGCAACAGATGTATCCTGGCCTTACGTGAACAGTCATGTCTGCTGAAAGTGGAGGTTCTTTCAGTCAGCCTGCAGTGACAGCACTGTTGAAGCTCCCTCAGATGCCACTGAAAAGTATGGAGGACTGTGACATTACTTCTTGTTGCTGTGTGAATAACCTGTTTTTCTGCTCTATGTGTCCATATTGGGTAGAGATTCATCAAATTCATCAACTCTCCAGGGACCCTGGAGATGCTCTACTCAAGACATGAACCCCTCATGCCTGGAAGAGGAATTTCTCCATTGATTTCTGGCCTCCTTGCATGGAGCACAGCGATGTATAACAGGATTTAGGATGTTAACAGACCTGAGAAGATTGTTGTGTTCCAAGACCTTCACCAAATACCAACCTAGAAGAATTCCATCAAATCTCAACATGGAATAAAAGAACAAGTAAACTGTGGACACCAGGCAGAAATTCTTATTTCCCTTAGCTGATTGCTCATGTATGTCATGTAATGACATGGAGCCCCAGTTACTTTTTTTTTCACCATTTTAAAATGAGACTTCTACTTAAGAAGTAGTTCAGCCAAATAACAATTTTCAAAAGCCGTTTTCCCCAGATTATGCTCTGTCCACACTTGGACATTGGGAAGACCTGTGCCACCAAACACACATTTCAGTAATCAGTTCTTAATTCTACCTTTTCTTCCTACCACATAACACTGTGCCAATGAGAAATGGATTTACGCTGCAACAGTTACCAACAGTCAGAGTTTTATGGAGACAGACCAAAAGCACGGGCATTGTTTTTAACGTGAAATATGAGGATTTTGAACCTTGGCAAGTGTATTTATTTATACGTGAGTTTTGTCCGTGCAATGAGGAAAGAGCAACAGTGTTTCTTGACAGAACATAATGCCCAGGCACCCGTATCAGGGTAACCACCGACGGGGAGGCAGGAAGGGGGCCTTTCCCCTTCCTCTGCATTGTGGCGGGTGTCGCACGACGTGGCCATGGCAGAAGGAGGCTCGGCTCGTTCCCAGGCCAGCTGAGGCTCGCGTTGGCCGCGTGTTTCCCCACCGCACGACAAGGTGAGCGGTTTGTCCTGGGAGAGCCGCTGGCGGGGGATATATTTGACCAGATATATTTTCTGAGTGAAATATAAGAGGAAGGGGAGATGTCACGTTAAAGTGGTCCCTGGTGTCACTCCAGAGGGTAGCTGCTCCCATCTCCCAAGGGTCACACTCCCCCTGAACCAACTGCGGACGGGAGCCCAGAACGGGTGCTTATTCCCCCTGGGAAGAGCGCTCTCCGCGCCGCCTCCATGGCTCCTCTCTCTCCGGAGAGGCGAAGCCGCCGGGGTTCCGCGGAGACCCGCGCCCGGGGCGGCGGCGGCGCCGGGGGGCGGCGGCGGCCGCGGGAGGAAGTAGCGGCGGCGGCAGCGGAGGACGAGGAAGCGGCGGCTCGGAGCGGCGGCTCGGAGCGGCAGCGCAGCCCGCGCGCGGAGCCCTCCGCCGCGCGGAGCCGCTCCCGGCGCGAGGCGGCAGCGCCCCGGCCGCGGTGAGTAGCGGCGCCCGCCGCCCTCCCGCCTCCCTCCCTCCCTCCCTCCGGCGGCGGCGGTGGGGTCGCCCGCGAGGCGCGGCCGTTAGTAACGGCCGTTGCTAACGGCCGTTGGCGGCGGGGCGCGAGCGGGAGGTGGCGATAGATTGAGCGAAGGAAAGGGGCAAGAGGAGCACTGGAAGGGGCGAGCTGGGGGCAACTCGTCGAGGGGCCCGGGGTGCTTTGGGGCAGGTCTGGCACGACAGAGCAGGGGCTCTGAGGTAAAGCCGCAGGGCATGAGGCTGCACGTTATAGGAAATGGGTGTAGCGCTGCTGGACAGTGTTGGTTACTTCGAAGATGTGGATGTTGACAGAATATCTTAAAAAATGTGCTGTTTTTTTGATGGACTTCATTCATTTGCTTCCAAGAAAAGTGCTGTTGAGCATAACTGCAAGAGCTGAAAGGATCTGGGTGCTGTGGGCCCGTTGCCTGGCAGACTGCGGCTCCTTCCATGCGCCCTGCCAACGTTATTCCCTTCCCTGTGCCCGTGCTGCATTAACTTGGCACCATGGTTGGCCACATCAGCTTAAAGCAATGTTTTTTGTCCTAAGTCAAGCACTATTTATTTATTTATTTTAAGGTGCTGCTGCTACTAACTCCAGTGGCAAAATAGGGTCCTTGTTGGCCAAATGGAATGCCATTTTGGACAGTGTTTTCCATTTCAAAAGGGGACATACGCCTTTTAATGTGGTGAAATGCTCATAATTTTTGTTGATGCTCTTTTATGTCAGACTGCTTTCATACTTTTATCCGCAGAAACGTAGATCTCCTTTGGGATAAATCTGCAGTTTAATCCCTAGGCACAGCTGTCCTGTACAGATCTTGTATCAGAGCATAAATGCTTATGTTTTTTACAGACTCAGAAGCTGTAAATTGTAGCAATGTAGAGTACTGTAAGGCAGCCCACTTAGAGGAACTGACTTTTTTTTTTTTTTTTTTTAAATCCCTCTGTTGAGCACTGAGCGATAAACACGCGAATAAGGAAGTTTGAATGTTCTTAGTATTCTGACAGTTTTCCTGTGGGGGAGAAACATCGTAGTTTGGTGAAGATAAAATAATTTGGACAAAGGGTTTAGAACAAGTTAGCATACGAAAAACGGCTGATATAGAGGAAAGCAAATGATTGCTTCAGTTTTCACCTTCAGTTGAAATGACTACAAAATCCCAAGAAGAAATACAGTTAAAGTCTTCTGGTTTTGTTTCTGTTAAAAAGTATTAACGTCCTGTGAAATCAAAGGTAAATTGTGCAGCGCTTACATTTTCATGTTGTTGTGGTTATAATCATATAAGAGCAGAATTTGATCTGAAGTCTCAAGAAGACAAAAGCTGAACTTATTTTTAGAAGCAGCCAACAGGTGTCTTTTAAAAGGTTGAGCTGAGCAAAAAACATTTTAAAAGACTGATAGTAAAACTAAAAATTGAATTTAAGCATCTTTAACAATACTGATGGGAAAATTACTCTTCTGTCTGTTATTTTGGAACTGCCTCACCCAGGACATTGGAAGCAGAAGTTGTTTCTGAAATGCATGTGTGGTCAGAGGGCATGGGATCACAACGATCCTTTTATGGGCAATATGCGCTTCTTTTTTCCGTCTGAATGCTTTCCCAATACACAATATTTGGCTGTCATCTCTGAGTCCGAGGTACTGCTGATTTGAACATGGCAATTACTAGAAAATATTTGCTCTAGCATCTGGATGTGCTGTAGCGTCATCCCTTTCATGGGCTTTATAGACTTTTGGATCAGTATCTGTGCAACATGCATGAGAGGCTAGGCCCAAATCTGCTTGCAGTTGAATGTGCTTATTTCCAGAATAACACAGCAGAAAAGAGGAACTCGTCTGCTTTTGTATCGTAATTGCAAAGACTACAGCACATGTCTTTGACTAATGTAAGTTACAAACAGACCATTCGAACAAGCTATATGAAATGACTACTTTTGTGCTTAAAAGTAGGAGTGTGCTTCAGTGAGTTACTGCACTAGGGCTCAAATTCTTGCATCATTCAAAGAACACATTTCTCTAGTTGCAGCACAACTGGTAGTTTCTAAAGTCTCAAACTGGTCTCACGGAAGTGTATGAGTATTAATAGTGATGTTCAGTCACAGCAATGAAAATTTCTTGCCTTGCAAGGATCTGTAGGATCAGATTCTTAGTTTTTCCCTTAGGGAAAAAAATAACATTCTGTTACAGTCTAGCAAGTGTAATAACCAAAATTAACAGTATATACCATATTAATATATTAGTATATTAATAACCAAAAATAACAGTAGTCTTACTTGCATCTGACAGAATATCTTGGGAAAGGAGATGACTCACCTGATGTGTCAAATGACATTTATAGATCACTGTTACAGAGAAATATTATTTCCCAATATTTGTAGTTTAACTTGATTAATGGCCTTGTTTATTCTCATGAATGAAACTATCTTAAATTTTGCTGGTTCAGACTCTATTCTGATATGCAGCATAGCGCATTACAGAATTACTAGTATTTGTTTTGGTCATTGTAAAAATATTTTGATCACAAAGTTGATAGCATTTGCATTTTCCTTTTATAATTTAAGGTTTACATAGTGGTGCAGTGTAGTGTGCTTTGATGCTTTTCATTTTACAACACAAAGAGTACTGTGGAGGTGCATAGAATTAAGCAGAAGAACTGAGGAAGAAAATACTTTTCTTGCGTTATAGCTGAAAATGCTTGGCCACTGACTTCTGCTTTGCTTATTGGCAATGAGGAAACTTTAGCACTGCAACTGCCAGAAGTTGTGAAGGAGTCTGTGTGCTCCTGCATCAGAAGAAGTGAATCCAGGCTTGCTGTAAGAAAGGATGATTTATAAACATTCATAATGTTTGACACAAAATATCATCTGCCTCAGAAGAATAAAATTCTGTAGCTTGTCTTCACATTCCAAAGTTAAAATTAGGTTGTAACTTCCTGTCTGCTGTGTACATGTAGTGACTAATTGGTCCCTTACTAAGGCATCTATTTGTAGTAAGAAGGAAAGAAAGGGGAAAGTATTTCTAAGACCCTATGGGATCCTTGAGTTCTCAGGATAGGATAGGTTAGGACACGTAAAATGCTGCATCCTCACTATTGTACCAGATACCAGAACAGTTGCAAACTAAGCAAGTATAGAGCCTAAGTAACTGGTATGCAGAGGTAGGATACAGAGATCTGCTCTGTGCAGTTTCACTATCCCTCAGTTTGTAGCTAGCTTATGTTGGGAGGCATTAAGCTGAACTGCTAGGAATACCGTGTCTTTTCTCTGGTTTTGTCCTAGTTTACTTTGGGACAGTATTCTTCAGAATGGATAAGGGATGCTCAGTGTCTTAAGTGCACACAAAAAAAGTGCATAAAAACTCTTCCTTTCAAAACTCAAAGAGATAGTGTAAGGATCTTCCAACCCTAGTGCTCCACAGAGGTAAGATGTGAGATCCTGAGAGCTTTTGTAAAGCTCTTTTTTGGCATGGAAGATCATAAATCCAGCCATGCTAGTGAAGTAACTGTTAGGCTAGGGAGGGAGTTTAATTTGGCAGGAATCACAATTGTGTTTTGAAGTAGCTCAAAAAAAACACAAGCAATAATTGCAGGAGGAAGAACAAAATATATACAAGGGAAAAAAACCACAGAATTATATAAATATCTTAATATTACCAAGTTCAAAGATACAATTTAACTATTTTTTAAAATACTTTAAATCCTTATATTAAGCAACAGATTGGACAAAATGAGTAAACTGGGAGTCATCATCTTATGCAGTAAGATCTGTCCTTCCCTCACCCTCTAGGATAGCCTTTCTCTGTATAGTTCTTATTTTCCTGCAGGTAAAAAAAAAAAAAATCCACATTTTTGGATATCGCAGACTCACAGAATGGTTGAGGTTGGAAGGCACCTCTAGAGATCATCTAGTCCAGCCCCCCTGCTGCATCAGGGACACCCAGAGCATGTGGCACAGTGTGACATCCAGGCGGGTTTGGATCACACAGCGTCTCTGGGCAGCCTGTTCTAGGGCTCTGTCACCCTCACAGTAAAGTTCTTCCTCATATGGAGATGGAACTCCCTGTGTTTCAATTTGTACCCATTACCCCTTGTCCCGTCACCAGTCACCACTGAGAAGAGTTTGATCCCATTCTCTTTACATCCTCTGCTCACATATTGATCAGATCCTCTCTTAGTCTTTTCCATCCTAAACAGGTCCGGCTCGCTTAGTCTTTCCTCATACGATAGATGCTCCAGTCCCTTAATCATCTTTGTTTCTCTACGCTGGCTCCTCTCCAGAAGCTCCATGTCCCTCTTGTACAGGGAAGCCCAGAACTGCCCCCAATACTCCAGGTGCGGCCTCACCAGAGCTGAATAGAGGGGCAGGATCCCCTCCTTCAACCTGCTGGCAATGCTCCTCCTGATGCAGGCCAGGATCCCATTGGCCTTCTTGGCTACAAGGGCACATTGCTGACTCATGGTGACGCTGAGATGTCAGCATAGAACCTGTAGAAGTCAGTGCAGCTTCTCTTAGCTAAACCCAGTGTGATTGAAAGCAGAATTAGACCTGTAGGATGCCGGGTCTAAAAAGATAAAATGTGTGCTAACCACTGAGTTCTGCTTTTAATAGTTTAGATTCCAAAAGCGACTCTGCAACTTTCAGAAGAATTAATCTCAGTTTGAAACAATATCTAGATATTTTTCAGCAACTAATTTTCTTTTTTCTTCCTTTTTTTAGTAGGAGGTCATTTCTTAATTTAAAAGAATTAGTCTCGAAAACTGATTTTAGAAACTGGTTATAACTGAAGATGCTTTTTCAGTGCTCTTGAAAAATATAGTAGAGTGAAATTTGAATGGTAGTATCCTTTTCAGAGTTTTTTTTTTTTTTGGAAAGCAAGAGGAGAAGAGCAATCTGGCAGGTACACTAAACAGGTATCTGTGAATAAGCTCCTCCTCTGAGAAACTCAGCCCAGATTTGCTAACTCAAATCAAGACTAATGTACTAGTGACCAATGTATCCCATGTAAAAAACAAAACTAAGGTTCTGAGAAGATCAACATCTCAACATTTGAAATAATAGGAATGTGATTAAAATGACCTTGATATAGTCTGTCTCTGAGGCAAAAGATTAAATTTTAACACATTTCAAAGAAAACATATGAATTCTGTAGTATTTTCCCCAAAAAGATAGTAAAACAAATAGCAGGATGTTTAAACAAGGATTATATTTGTAAATTTTATAATGAGATTAACTATGTTTTGAATCAGTGGAACATCTTATGCATTTATGAGAATGCTATCTGCGTTAAACTGTTGTCAGGAGGAAGAAAGCTTATCAGAGCAATTCTGACTCTGAGGCTGATGCTGGTGTGGCCATCTGAATATGAACAAGATAGACACCAAGGGAGGTTTTAAGTGAATATTCTGTCCTCAGCTCTAATGTGCAATTAGTAAGAAGTCATACATTACTTAGGTGAGGTCCATTTCTTTATCTGCCTTTCACCTGGTGAAAAATATGCATTGTTATGTGCACTATTATATTCAGGGAAAAAAAGGCTCATAAGGGGAGAGTGAACTAAAATCCAGTGGAGCTTTTTTGTCTGCAAGGGATGCAAGTCTATTCACTTAAAAGCAGTGGTATACTGAGAGACAGATGTTGTCAACATAAAGCTAGTTGCCTTTGACCCTAGGGATCCAAGTTTTGTCAAATGCAGGGAGCTTTTTATAGCTTTGCATCTGGATCTGTATCAAAACTGTGAAATCACTGAGTGTTCAGACCGTCTGATGGGTGGAGAACAACCAGGTTATCCTGATCTGTGGAGTTATTCGAACCTCCGTATTGCATTGAGGCTTGTGAGAAGGGACATACAAAGAGAAGGAAGGCCGTCCCTCTCCTTCTTCCTCTGCCTCGGTTGGTACCTATGCACATACGAACTGATTGCTGAAAATTACCATTGGATCATCCGTTGGTGTAACAGCTGATGTTATGCAGAGGATGGCACAAGGTAAGAATGCAAACCTGACTAAAACATGTTTTTCCCAGCTTGGCAGTTTGTAATGCAAGAGCTCGGGAAATGCAGCCTGCTGGCCCAGAACGTGCTGAGGCCAGGTGCATCCTCTCTGTGTCTGGCACATGGCAGGGCCCTTGTCAAGAGCATCACACCCGTCCAGATGCTGCCCTAGGCTTCCTCTGTGGGAGGGGAGGAGGGGACTCTGCTCTCCGAAGCAGCATCTTTCAAAAGCTCTCATGCTTTCTGAGAAAGGAGAGCCATGTGGTTCATCAAAGGAGTCATTTGCTGCCTGGAAGGTATTCCTGCCTGTTAGGAGACTGTGTGAAGCAATTAGGAGTGAACTTCCGGTGGGAGAGCTGTGTGCTTGTGCTCAGGGTACGGAATGCGGTGAGGAGAAGACACAGACGTAGTCTGTGGAAGCTCTTGATTCGTGCTAAATAGTATCAGGAACTTCTTGTTGTTTAATTTGATTTTCTGATACAGGTTTCCTCACAAAAGCCAGTCAGAAAGAACTGGCCCTGTTGCTGGAGGGGAGTCTCTTTTGGTTTGCTTCCTAATAAGAAGCTATTTTACAGACTTTGCTTAAGAAGCTGATCCTCAACCTTGGCAGTGCAAGCTGTTTGAGCTAGTATCGCACCATCCTTCCAAAAAATATATGCTTGTCCTTTCTTCCATATCTTTCTGGATATGAAGTGTTTCCAAGTGTAATTGCCAGCAGGAGGTGAGCCAGTGTCAGATATGCTGCCTTGCATCCGAACAGTAGCCTTGCTGTTTCCTCATACCTGGAGCATTTCAAAGAATAAAGTAACTTGTCACAGATTTTATAGACTCTAGGAAGTGCCACTGAAGAAACTTTATCAGCTTTGTCGCAACATGCCTAGTCTAGGAGCAAGGAAATTGGGTGTTTTTCTTGTAAGAATCTTAAATGGACAGATACAGCTGAAAGATGCAGACTGTGTTTCAGAGGAGGAACCTGCCGAAATTTGCTGCTTTGTGTCATTGAGGCTCCCATTCAGCAGTAATCCTGGAGAAAAAGAAGTTTGTTTCTGTGAAACAAACAAAATGCGATGCCAATTTTCTTGTTTTGTTTATCACTTAACAGTGCGTGATTGCTGAGAAACTGAGGTCATTTTCTAAATTTTTATGTTTTAGGCTAGGAACTAGGACTGAGACAGGCAAAGCAGTCCATGCCTCCCAGTAACTTTGGAAACATCAGCCTGTATCAGCTATTAAAAAAAAAAAAAAAAAGAAAAAGAAAAAAAAGAAATGGAAGCAAAAGCCAAATAGATCTTTTGAGTCTGCACACTACTAAAAACAGAATGTTGCTTGTTCCGAGTTTCAAATGAAACATGGCCCTGAATAGTTTAAAGATGAGCCAAGCTTTTTCTTGAAATCTTGTGATGGCTTTGCAATTTCAGAGACATGTATTGTTTATTGAAGCACATGTCAAAAAAAAAAAGGAAAAAGAAGGGAAAAAGAGGGAAAGGAAAGGAAAGGAAAGGAAAGGAAAGGAAAGGAAAGGAAAGGAAAGGAAAGGAAAGGAAAGGAAAGGAAAGGAAAGGAAAGGAAAGGAAAGGAAAGGAAAGGAAAGGAAAGGAAAGGAAAGGAAAGGAAAGGAAAGGAAGGCAAAAAGAGGGGAGGGGGAGGGGAGGGGAGGGGAAGGGAGAGGAGAAGGGAGAGGAGAAGGGAGAGGAGAAGGGGGAGGGGAGGGAAGGGAAGGGAAGGGGAGGGGAGGGGAGGGGAGAGGAGAGGAGAGGATCCTGTGATATGACAGAGGAGCTAACCTATGGACTATGTCCATACCCAAGTTCAGGGCTTGACCCTTCTGAATGGTTATCTCCATCTCATGGTAAGAATCCACAGCGTTGCCAGCTCTGTGTGCTCAGGAGTGCAATTTTCTCATATGTTTTTGTATTTGAAAGTTCTCCCAAGGTTTGTCTTTCTGGAAAGTTATCACTCTTTACAGCTACCTGAAAGGAGGTTGTAGTGAGGTGGGGAGGTTGTAGTGAGGTGGGCGTCGATCTCTTCTCCACAATAACTACTAATAGGACAAGAGGAAATGGCCTCAAGTTATGCCAGGGGTGGTTCAGGTTAGGCATTAGGAAGAATTTCCACACAGAAAGAGTGGTGAAGCCTTGGAACAGGCTGCCCAGGGTGGAGGTACCCGAGGTGGAGTCCCCGTCCCTATCAGTGTTCAAGAACCCTGTAGATGAGGCATTTAGGCACATGGTTTAGCAGGAATGGTGGTGTGGGGCTTATGGCTGGACTTGATGATTTTGAAGGCCAGCTATAATGATTCAGTGATTCTATGATTCTGTGAAAATGAGTCCTTTGCAGCAGACTAGTAGGTCTGCTTCTTTTGGGAAGTACTGAACTTTGAAAAATAAGAAAATGGAGAACCTTGAAAAAGTATTTGAGAGTCACTTTGAGTGAAAGCTTAATGGAGATCTCGTATATTTTTTGTTGTCCATAACTTTTGTCATTGCAGCCTTTGGATTACAACCTTAGTCTTCCATAAAAAGAGGAATATATTCTATCTGGAAACATGCTGTGCTGACATATTTAATATCACTGCATCATTGAACATTATTTTTGGCAATCCTCCTTGCAAATATACTGATAGTTTTTTTATTTTATTTCTCACATGTTTTCCGTGACTTTTTAAGTTCATTTTACAGCTCGCTCTGAGTTACAGTAGTAGCTTCTGTGGGTGGTATCTCAGTTAGCAATTTTAATTTTCACCCTGTGAGTGCTAGTTATTTTCTTTATTTGTATCTTTTCAGTTCTCACTTGCATCTATTTTGGCTCATTTGCTCTCTTTCATGACATACTTTGAAGAGATAGTCTCCACCCTACGACAATTAAATAGAGAACAGCTTAAAGAAACCAGATCTGACTAGCAATCAGACAGGTGTAAATAAACACAAGATAATTTAGAGAAATAAAATTGGACCAGTAATCAAGCAGGTGTAAACACACAAGGGAGCTTAAAGAAACAAAATCAGACTAGTATCTAATGTGTTTATACCTGCTTGGTTACAAGGCATTAACAGGCCTGCCAGGAGGGTTACTATCAGGCAATAAAGCAAAGTGTTCAAAGTAAAATCTTGCATCAGGCTTCTTATTCTCAAAGTAGACAATTGTGCTGCCCTGCACTGATAAAGCTCCGAGTCTACTATTTCACAGCTCCAAAGCCAGATTGCAAGGACCTTGGGCAAAGAAGAGACTGGGTCTCCTAGTGAGTTCCTGAGTAACTTTTTAACAAAGATCACAATGCCCTTCCCTATCTTCTATGTCTGCATCAGACTGCAGATGCATTTTGAATAGCTCTTGTGCTTATATACAGCAGTGAGCTGCCTTAAAGTGCCTCCTGAATCACAGAAGTAAATTCTGAACTTCTGCTTCAGTACCTCTCTCTTGAGGAGCAACATCTGGCTTTGGATAGACACAATATTTTAATAAAACAGTATGGATATGTGGAACAAAGACAAACAAATTTACTTAAGTATTCACGGAAAGTCTAAATGAAAGCATTTGCTTCCAGTAGCTTTCATATCAGGGTCAGTCATCTGCCCTTGATTCCTATGCAAGTCAGAGAATTTTTAGTTCACATAAGTTCACAGGATTGTTCACAGGATCGTTCACAGGATTCAGCTTGACAGTTTCTGTATTCTCAAATTTTATGAGCAATGATTAGAATGATTACATTGTTACAGAGATAATTTTCTTTAGGACAGCAGTATTCACTCGGTGATTCCTGAGTATTCATGAATTTCCCTTAAAAAATTTCATGAAAAGTAATTTCAAATAATCATGGGTAATCAGCAAATGAACAGAAGTTGAAACTCACTGCTTTGGTATATCAAGTTAATATTTGCTTCCTAGAAAGGTCCTTAACTTGAAATAAAAGAGAGAGATATGTTGTATGTCACATAACTTAACAGAAACAGTAGTTTCTGAAGCATTCAGAGTTAGTTTTTTGCTCCTTCAATGAACAGTGTACCCAAACCTTGGCTTTTTTTATGAGCATTAGGAAGACTCTCCTTGTACTCTCTTAGTCATTGCTGAACCCACAGCTGTTGTTGGTGAAGCTCTGCCTGTGCCCGAAGAGATTTGTTCACAAATTGTTGCAACAGGAAAACTTTCCCAGGAGGCTAGGGAAGGGTCTACCAGGAGTATCTTAAGTTCTTTCTTTTGAATGTTAGTAAATCCCTACTAGTTCTGCTCTTTTTTGTTGTTGTTGTTGGCATCATTGGTACCAATCACCATTTTGCCCAAAAGGGAGCATGTTTACATCCAAACAATGCAGTCTCTTTTAGGGTGTATTGGTTTGCTTTGACAGGAGGCATCTTTCTGCCAGAGGCAGTGGTTGCATTTGTGACAGCAGAGCCGTAGCTTTGCAGAACGCTTGGTTGTGAGATCATGTCCGGGGTGAGGAAGAAGTGGTACGGTTTTTGGGTTTTGTTTGTTTTTTTGTTTGTTTGTTTTTCCCAAAAAGAAAAATTAGGAAATGTTTCTGTTGTTATGGTATTTTTCTTTTGTTTTTCCTAAATATGTGTGAGAAATGGTAGGATTTCATGAGTCCCTGGCACTATTTTTTCAGTAACATTTTGAACATTTGGAAAGATCAAAATATAAACAATCTTTCAGAGGAAACGATGGTATGTGGAAGGTTTCCAGAGTTAGAAAAATCCAAAAGGAAGGTGTTCTGAAGGAGACAGGTTGGAGTCCTAACACTGAAGAAGAAAGGTTTCTATTGAGTTCTGCCCGCCATGACCTCAGTACAAAAGCTCATGGAAGGTACTCTGGAAGCTTTAAATTCCATTTTTTAGGAGTCACACTATGCATGTAGGAAACTCCTAAATAATATATGAATACTGTGACGCTTTTTCTAAACATCTGTTTGCCTGACAACAGGACAGTAATAGTGTTGCCAAATCAAGTAGTATTTCCTAAGGAAATATTTCAATAGCTGCAGTGCCTGGAGTCACCTGGTGATATCAGTCTGTCAGCTGCAATTTAGAATAAAGGAGGGCCTTTCTGATATGCTTCAATATAGATAAAAGCGTCTGTCTAACCTTCTCCCATATATTTAAAAATGACTCTGGAAAACAAATCAAAAAAAAATCCTCTTTATAAGTGCTTTACATGAATGAATCTGTGATACAAAAGGAAAGAAAGATGACATTTCCTTGAAACCTCCCGAACTCTAGTTTGATTAATCTAGAGTTCTTGTAATAGACCAGAACACATCTCTGTTTAACAAAACTAGCTGGAAACATGGTGATTATATGGAGATATCACTCAAATAATATAGAGAAGATCTCAGATTTTTTGCAGTAGATGAGAAAGTCCACCCTAATGCTGTAATCAGTCCTTCACTAGTTATTTACTTACTGTGTTCTTTATCAATATCTGCATAATTTTCTTATAAAAATTCCTCTCCTAAGGTCTGGATTGAAATAAAATTTTCATGTTTATGCAGGAAGGAAAAGCAGATATTTTAAAGTAATCTGCTGAATTAAGACCACCATTGTGCTGCCCAGACAGAATGGAAGGGCACTATAAAGCTGAAGATGAATAAAATGTGGTGAGAAGGTGAGAACTGAATGATGTTTTAGGTGCATTTTATTTGTTAAAATACTAAGAAAAAGTAAATATTTGCCTTAAATGTGATGTAATAATAATGGATTTGTAATGCCTTTATGGTAAAGATCTTGGAATTTTCATCAGTTTGGAAAGTATTAAGATTATTCTTATCCCTGAAAGCACCGCTGTATTTAATGCACTTAATTAAATCACCATCAAATGTATATTTCTCATTCTACACATACATATTTCCTTTCAGCTTTAATGTGTGCTACAAAAGGACAGATCTTAATAAGCATCTTAGAATGAAAATCGTAGTGTGAGTCAAGGATGGGCTTATTTAGCTTTCCAGAATTCCAGTTAAAACAAACTTTTTGGATGAATTTATATTCACGTGGTTTAAATAGTTTTGCAGGATATAATCAGGGAACTGTACAAGTTCTTTAGTTGTTCAGAAGATTTGTTGGTTCACCCTGTACTAGAACAGAATTTCAGTCAGTGCTTTCCCATTATTCTGTGCTGGTTAATTTTAAATGTGCCAAAATATAAACCATTCTTGCACTTCTTTTAGAGCCTTTCTTCTGCCTTGCCCTTGGAGAAAAGATGCACTGTATACTTTCAGGCAGTGCTCGCCATTACAATGGAAAACAATGCTAGGACAAAAATAACCCCATTCAAATGAAGAGCTTACTCAGAACTCTTGTTTCACCACTACATGACTTTTGAACTTTGGTTCTGGTTTGGTGCCTTTACTCATATTATTATAGTTGGGTGAGTAGAACTGTCCCTAAGTCTCCTTCCACATTCTTCTTGTGTCTTTTTAACAAAACTCTTATTTCTCCATATTATTGTCTAGTTAGAGCAGAGGTTAGTGCCACAACAACACAGTGTTTGCTGCTGTGCAAGCCTTGTGTATGAAACAATGGTTTTATCATTGTCTAATAGGTGAGGTGAAAGAGAAGCAAACTAAGGGCAATGATGAGGACATCATAGGTTCATTTCAGTGCCTTTCAGTTTAGTTGCATTGTCTTCCTATGATTTGCTCTTCCATTTTGTGTGAATATTGCGCTTCCCTGAATGCATGAGATCATAGAATCATAGAATGCTTAAGGTTGGAAGGGACCTCTAGAGATCATCTAGTCCAACTCCCTGCACACGCAGGGTCACCTAGAGCACGTGGCACAGGACTGCATCCAAGGAGGTTTTGAAGATCTCCAGAGAAGGAGACTCCACAACCTCTTTGGGCAGCCTGTTCCAGTGCTCTGTCGCCCTCACTGTCAAGAATTTTTTCCTTAAGTTCCTGTGGAACTTTTGATGCTTTAGTTTCTGGCCGTTTCCTCTAGTTCTATCAGTGGCCACCACTGAAAAGAGGCCAGCACCATCCTCCTCACTGCCTCCCTTGAGGTACTTATAGACACTGATCGGGTCCCCTCTCAGCCTTCTCTTCTCCAGGCTGAACAGGCCCAGCTCCCTCAGCCTCTCCTCATAGGGCAGATGTTCCAGGCCCCTGATCATCCTTGTAGCCCTGCGCTGGACTCTCTCCAGCAGCTCCACATCCCTCTTGTACTGTGGAGCCCAGAACTGGACACAATACTCCAGATGTGGCCTCACCAGGGCTGAGTAGAGGGGCAGGATCCCCTCCCTCGACCTGCTGGAGACGCTCTTCTTAATGCAGCCCAGGATCCCATTGGCCTTCTTGGCCACCAGGGCACACTGCTGCCTCATGGTCAACTTATCATCCACCATGACACCCAGGTCCCTCTCTGCAGAGCTGCTCTCCAGAAGGTCGGTCCCCAGCCTGTACTGGTGTCTGGGGCCTTGCCAGACTCTTGCTGTATATGCTGTTTGGAGTATATGCTGTCTGCACCACTGATCACATCACTGGTGCGGAAGCTACCTGGGAGGAAGTGGGTACCTCATTTTCCTATGTTTTTGCATATTGTTCTTTTTTTTTTTTAATGCAAGATAACCACGGTATTTGCTTGCACTTGTAGCTTCCTTAAAAGTTAAGTGTTATGCCTATGGGGAGACCTGTACTTTAGACCCTCTTTTACCCTACAGGCAAGTGCGTCCCTTGGGTAACCAACTGTACTTCCTTCTGCCCTCTCAGGAGCGAGGTTTTACCTTTAGCCCTTTGGGGACTGAATCTCCATCTCGCAGCCTCACATTTATAAAACATTTCCTAACTTGGTAAACTCAGCATTATTTGGCCCTTGAAGGAATTTGAGGTTGGAAAGTAGTGAATCCAGATGTATTCTCTTCTACAGTGTTAGTGTTCCTAGAAGGATATTTGAACTCCATGAAGGAAAGGAAGACATGAAGGTACAATCCAAGAGAATAGCCATCTCAAACCCATGTTTTCTTTCAAAATAAATAAGAAGTTTTCAAATATTATTTGATATTTTCTATACGTATTTGGTTCCTTGCATGTTTGTGTGGCTGGGCTATATCCTGACTATGTAAGTCCAAAAATTCCAAACTTTGCCACACACTCATAACACTTGGTGTATTAGGCAGACTAAATTGTCCTTTCTTTACTTGGTCAATGCTAGCCTGTTTTGCAAATGTCTATCAAACATTTGTTGTCTGAAAAAATATGAATAAGTGGCTTGTGATATTTAAGAGTGATTTGTAAGGAATTACACAGTTGCTATTTCAGTAATAATTTGTAAAACTTCCCCATATATTAAATGTTTTTAATAGGAGTTATTTATGTTTTTCTGAACTTTAAACTTCTGCAACTGATGTTCTGAAGAACTAAGAACTAGTCCATCATCTCCAGAGCTGAACTGCAGATCTGTGCAACTGCCATTCAAATGGTAGATCAGGGAATTTTTTGTCTTTTCTAGGGACTATAAACAGGAGCAGTAGGAAAGGAACACAGAAATCACTGGAAGATACTAAGTATAGAAATATCTTTGCCTAAAAGTGAAAAGTTAGTGGTTTTTTTTCTTGATCTTTAGCTAACAATGAGTGACATCTTGCCTAAAAAGATCGTAGTCTTACAGTAAATTGGTTATATATGAGTAATTTTGACCTGTATGCAAAAGTGTAGGATTTTTGTAGAAGCAAGTTTTCATAAATTCAGATTCCTGAATTTATCATATTGCAAGTAACACTCTAAATTAGAATAGCAGAGTGAGAAGTGTCAACAAATGAAAGCATCCACTGTTCACTCAGCTACAGTAGGCCAGTGTTGGTATTGGCAGAGAAAGTTTCACATATACCCATCATCATGTTGCCTTGATATTTTTCAGACTTACGTTATAAACTTTTTATTCATCTTTTTACAGAAATAGCATATAGTAATTTTAAAGATGGATTAACCTAGAATATTACATTTATTTTCACTAAATAGGTCACTGATGTTCTGTAGCTTTACCTCTTTGTAAGAAGTAGCAATGCTCAGGAAAGAATATGGAGTTTAGTTTATATTGGTTGTTTATTTAATGTTATACGTAAGTACTAGTTTTCCATGGAAGATTATATGAGCATGCTAGAGCTTTTGCAGGGAATGGCAGGATTAAGTTCCCTGAATATGAACTGTCATGTTCAGGAACTTTCTAGTCTGTATCAGCTCAAACTCTAAATGGATCTTCAGCAGATTCCAGCCAAATGGGAGTTTTGAATTGCACCCTGTATCTTGGTTGTGTCATAATCTAAAACCCGCTTACTGAATAGGATAGACAACAGGATATTTGCCAGTAGCCTAGCTCTTGGAAACAGGAATGCAGCCTGCCTGCTGCAGCTTGTATTTTCTATGATACCATCAAAAATATTGCTAAAATGGCCGTATGAAGGCAAGAATCCACAGAGGGCTCTTAAATGCTGCATTTTATGATGAGATGTGAATACCTTTCTTTAGGGCATTAGGCAGTAAAACCAAGCATACAACAGGTAACTCTCTCCTGTCTTCTTTGAGGGAGAAGCATGTGGGACATACTGCTAGGCTTCTAGGAGCTGGAGTAGGTCTGATTGAGCTTATTGTCTTAGAGAGGAAGGTTAATAGATGCAATAACAAAAGCAAAGAAACAAGTTTTGCACTTGTGCAGAGGTTGTTACTGTTATTTTTGTTCAATTTGCCAGAAAACCTTCTACTCAGGCGGGATTTAACCTCCTCTTAGAAGAAGCTGTTGTGCCAAAGAAGTGCCACCATCCGCAGAAAGCAGTCTTTGTATTGCAGCATCCAGCACATTAAAGATTATGAAAAATTAGTATTTTATTGGGCTTGGAGTTCACTGTAGTAGGAATATAACAAGTGACAGATGCAACACATACATGGTAGACTGTGTTGCAGAAGAGATGCGTTTTAATGCGTTTACCAAAGGAGTGGAGACTTCTCAGATAAATATTCTGGGCAATCTTGGGATATCATAGGCATTCTGGTCTTGCAAATACCTGAGTTGCAGAGGCCACATCATTATGGTGAAGTGAAGTGTCTTCACTAGCTGGAGATTGCAGAGCGGTTTGCCTATGGCTGTTATTGAGGTCGTAGTGTCAATAAGAAATCTAAGATATTTGAATACAGACCTATCACAGATATCACCTTTTACCAGACAACACTCTACCATATCTACCCTCCCTTTAAATGTTTTCTTCTCTCCATCTGTGATGCTGTCAAGCCGAGTTCCGGAATTTGTGAAATGAGTTTGATGTGAAATAATCACTTAACGTTTCATTTTTTTTTTTCTGGATTTCTAAAGAAGCAGGCTTTGCCTTTTTGCCGATGCTGCTGATGATACTTTTTCAAGATTGGGAGGCTTGGTTTTCTGTCAAACTGAATAAAAAGAGACAATGGAGTCCAATCCTTGGACCCACTCTTTGAATAGCCATACAGGATTCATCCCAATGGCTTCTGTGATATTTTTTGGAGAGTTTTATTAGAACCTTCTTTTAACTTTTGATTTCTATTCCTTTGCCATGTTTAAATACTACTTTGAAGAAAAATAAGAGAAATCTATGTCACTGAATAGTAAGAAAAGAACCACTGAAGGCAAGATTTTTAGCAGATTTAATTTGGGCATTTCATTTCAGTGATTCTACACCTGTGTAACAACTACAGTTTTTTCATGGCCCATCTCTAGTCAGAGTGAAGCTTTGACTCTAATTCACAAACTCTCTAATTGCTTTAATGAAGCAAACGGTTAATACTAGAGGGCAACATAGTGACAGGCATTCCATAATTCTATGCTAGAAAGGAATGTGTAAGAACAGAATTTGTCAAAAGCAATTCCCTTTCGATGGCAAACTTAATTCTGACCATCCAGGGTAAAAATTATTTCTTTCTATCTTAAAATGGATTGTAATGGGCTTTAAGTGTAGAATGATGTGAAGAATTCAGGCAACAGACTTGAAGACAGCACAGACAGACAGAAGACTGCATATTAGCAGGCCAGCCAGTTGAGGGTCACTAAAATTCAAGGTGCAGCAAGAAGTAACAAGAGTCGGGTCCAGTCCCACAGTTCCCCGTCAGCGGAGCCTCCCAACACAACACATCTCTGGCCTCGCCTCGGGCGGGGTTTAAGTCCTAGCCTTACCAGCTCATATCTGACAGTCAAATTCACAGCTGCAGCTTGCGTAGAAACACTTGAACTATTTTCAGATCTGATGGTTTGGTAAAAGCAACCAAAAGCATGCAGCCATGCCAAAGCAGCAGCGTGAAATAGAGCACTGACTAGTTTCCAGGGCATTTGCCCTGCTTTCTAGGTGAACTTTTAAACTCGGAATGAATGTCCTGCTGCACCAGGTTCGCTACTCCCTGTCTCCGAGGTTAATAGTTCAAATTAACTTGGTATGGCAAAGAATGCTGCCCATCTGGAGAGAAGTTCAGAACATCTTTTAGAAACAGATGTTTTACTTGGAGGCTGTTGGTCCTCTCGCTGGGCATACCTATCATACCTTTCTGTATGTGCTGTGACTTCTAATGGATAGATACAGGAGTGTTTTAAACAATTATTTTAGAATTCAGCATTCAGAATGTTGAATCATCAGCAATAGAAAAATGCATGATCACAAGTCGTGCAAAAACAGACCACCAAAGAGAACTTGTGTCTGGCTGATTAATTCTGAAGAAGTCTAGCAAATCTGAGGCTAAGCAATAGTCTCAGAAATACCTTTATCTCAAACATGACAAAGAAAAAACAGATTTTAATTTCTGTAACCATTATATCACCAGAGAGCATGAACATGATTCCTTGTAAATTTTTTTTTGTACATGTATAAGTCCAAAACTGCATGTGCTTTGAAAAGGATGCATTTTCATTTTCCCTGAAAATAAATTCTCACAGGTAGAGAGTGGGGTGGCATTTTTCTATGTGACTTCTGCTCGCGACAGTATTTCTGAGATGTTTTAAACAACTACCATGCAACGTATGCCGCATTCTTGGTGTGAGAACTATTATGGGGCTGTCTTGGCTTTCTTTCCAGTTATGTGCATTGAGCTGTACAGCTCTGGTGCAGGGCCAAACTGGATTACACTGTGTCATATTTGGCCAGGCTCACCAATATGCTGTTGACATTAAAGTTTGGCAGCCATTGTCCTCTTGCTTGGTTGCAATCATGCTGGATTTTTCTATCAGTTTCTACAACCCCCTTGAAAACCTAGCAGCAAACCTGTTTCATACTGCTCTGCTTGGTAGTTAGGTTGATGACATGCAACCTTTGTCAACAAAAATGACAGAAATGTTACCCTAAGCTTAGTAAGTGATTATCTTAAACCACTGACTTTTGGTTGCAGACCGCAAGAGTAATAAATAAGATGGTGTATGCATGTCTGTTTTGTAGAGCTGCAGTAGCTTCACAGCTCTAATTTTTCCCTTGGAAGGCAGAAGATGAGCAGATTCACACCACAGGTGACAGGGCGGGACCTGGTTTTCCATCTGGTGTGAGTACTGTGCTTTGCCTGCACCTCACATCTTCATGAAGCAGCACGGATATTTCCATCATGCTTCTTGATCCCAAGTATGAGACTGACTGGGTCTGTGGGGGTTGACCAGGGAAGTGGTCAGCTTGAAGCATCTCCGCCCGAAAAGTCCTCTCCAACCATGTTCATGTGACTCAGCAAATGGTCTCATACCTCAGCTGCCTGCAAGCTGAGACGTCTTTTAACCCAGTTCACATATCTCCTGGTTATTTCATGCTAATTCCACAGGCTGCTTGCATGGCATCCCTAAAATCTGGTCTTTCCTTTTAACTGCGAAGAGCACATTCATTCTGCTGTTGCAGATTCTGCACAACAGTTAAGAACAGGAACTCAACTGCTGATCCTATTGTCTGCTTTTATTCAAGGTAGTGGAAAGTGAGAAAAGGGAGCTGCAGTCACCTAGATAAAATAAAGAAACAAAGATATATTTTGTAGAGTAAATATGGGCTTTTTATTTAGTATACGTACACTTCAGGAAAAAAAAAAGAGAGGGAGAGAGATTTAGTGATCTCATAAGAAATAACGGTGTTTTGTTTTGTAATGCTTGTAGCGTTGCTTAGTTAACCTGTGTCTGGATAATCCACTTACGGGTAAGAGAGTCTGTCTGATGCAGTATTGTCTGCACTTGAGTATTAAAAATTAGGTTGTCGCAACTAAACTTAAAGGACAAGTAAATCAAAATTTTGACGGTTAACTTGTGAGATATTTCCTAAGGGGAAAAAAATCATATAGTAAGCACATATAATACAATATAAAGATATACTGCTAGTTGTATTCAGCTTTTCAAGTATTCTCTGAAAGTCATTTTCAAATGATAAGTTTGTGGATGCACAAACACTTCACTGTTCTTTTTTCCTTCAGAAGTGACTCTTTCTAGATTGAAAGATAGTGTTGAACTGTTCCTAGATGGATGTAATGATCTGTGGCTGTTCCTGTAGAAAACGTGGTTGGATTTTGGATGCATTTGCGGGGAAAGCATATGAAAACTCGTAATGTTGCAGGAAACAAGACTCAATTAGTGGATTCAGGATAACATAAGTAATTGCATTTGTGGTTTTATATATATATACTTTCGTAAATACTGGTGTCTAATTTATTCTTTGCCTGTTCACTTAAATGTTTTCAGCAAGTAGTTAAGATATTCTTTCCTGTATTCATTAGCTAGTCATTTAAATGTCACTAATAAGAAAATGAAACCTAGCTTTTGCATTTTGGTGTCTCCAGTGACTTGAAAGAGTTGAAGGTGATTTCAGCACACACCTAGTTGTCCAGGCAGGGTAAATTTGCCATAGGTCTTAATGAACATGAGTTTTCCTGCTCACAATGTACGTAGAGGCTGCGATAGCTCGGGAAAGAGAGAGCACAAGAGGAGTGGCATGGTACAGGCAATGTCCTACAAAGTCATTGTGTGTTCTTCTTGAAATATATAAATTAAAGAGGATATCTTAAATGTTAAGAACAAGAATTAAAACTATATATATTGTCTTCATTATTATTCTTCAGGAATGCTGATCTTTTTCTTCTGTATTTTTATCAGTAGTATGTCTTTATACGATTTCAATATAAGTAAGCTACTCAAAATGAAAGCTGTTCAAAATGGCACTATCATACTAGTTTGCGTTCTTTTTCTCTATTAGAGTGCTGCAGGTGGTGTTCTGTGAAAAAAAATCTATGAGACAAGAATATTAAATATTTTAATATATGACTTTTAACCATTGTAGGATAAGCCAGTTATAAAGCCATTATAAAGAGGATTGTAATGGAACAAAACTGGAACAAAGAATTGTTTTCACTGAATCTTTCCTACGTAGCTAACTTCTTTTATTGGGAAACACCTCAAGGCTGGAACAGCAGGATAAATAGAGGTACTCAGATAAAATATTAGAGGAGTCGGTATGTCTAGACAAGGACCAGTGGAGAGTGAAAGAGGTATAGGAATCTCTTATAGTACCATAGGAAACTGCTTTAATTACTGTATAAGAGGGGGAAACTTTTCACTGGGATTTGGAAAGACATGTTGTAACAAATGCAAACTTTTTCCAAAAAGCTTTTCAGAAATGTGTTACCAACACACCATGTGTGGACAGTCATGTGAGTTTATTCCCCTATTTTTTTTTTGACTGATACTCACATTGCTTTATTCCCTTTCAGATACAAAGCCTTAAATTGGTTATTGGAAAGAAAATAAGCATGGCTTCCAACCCAGCCAACCCTGCTAACCACCTGCCATACTTCTTTGGCAATATTACACGTGAGGAGGCTGAAGAGTATCTGATGCAAGGAGGAGTGAGTGATGGACTGTTCCTGCTCCGCCAAAGTCGAAATTACCTTGGTGGCTTTGCCTTATCTTTGGCCCATGGAAGGAAAGTTCATCACTATACAATTGAGAGGGAGCTGAGTGGCTCATATGCTATCACAGGAGGAAAATCTCATGCAAGTCCTGCTGAACTTATTAACTATCACTCGGAAGAAGCCGATGGCCTTATCTGTCTGCTGAGAAAACCTTTCAATCGGCCACCAGGTGTGGAGCCTAAAACAGGACCATTTGAAGATTTGAAGGAGAACCTCATCAGAGAATATGTCAAACAAACCTGGAACCTGCAGGTAAATTCAGATTGGTTTTGCATTAAGTTGGTCTTTGACTTGGGAGGAAAAGGAGAGGGGGCAGTGTTTGTTTCCAACTGTTTCTTCTACTGTACAGTAGGTTTGTTGTAATCAGTGATAATTGCTCGTGTTTTGAGCCATTGTTTCTTTCTTTCTTACTTTTTTTTTTTTATTACCTGCCAGCACATTGCAGTAACTTGCCTATAGGTATATTCTTTCCTGAAATTTGGCAAGGCTTATCACTTTTTGAAATGTATTAGGCCAGCCTAGCCTTACTAGCCCCTGCACCAACCCATGCCACTCAGATTTCCACATAAACCAAAAAATAATAGTTAATGAATGCAAATTGTTTGCACCGAGAAACTGTTTGCTTTTGATTCTGAGAGTACTTGGCTTGTATGTGACTGCAGACAAGCACGGCCACATGTAGACTTGTTTTACATCCTCTTCCCTCAACCTGCATTATTTCTCTGATGCTTGATTAGATTGTGTACAAGATACCGCCTTGTTTCTTACCTGCAAAGCACTGCTTGCACTTCTTTGATGGTATCACGTGTTTCAAGCAGGAGTGCTCAATGCCAGAAGATTGCCATTTTCCTGGAGTGGCTGCAAAGAAGTCATTCTTAACTTAGAAACAGAGATCGGGAGGCTGCAATACGAATATAATTTCAGAGAGCTTTGGGATGCTCCGAGTTACTGTTA
The DNA here is from genome assembly GCF_059628265.1 of Tinamus guttatus. Classification (NCBI taxonomy): domain Eukaryota; kingdom Metazoa; phylum Chordata; class Aves; order Tinamiformes; family Tinamidae; genus Tinamus; species Tinamus guttatus. The sequence goes on from NW_028288976.1 coordinate 337,153, forward strand.
CGGACTCTCAGAGTTAGGCTCGCTTTCTTACCTCTTTGCGTATTAGCAAACAACCGTATGATCCCAGCAGTGCGAAAATTTATGTGATGCCCAAGCTAGAAACCTGGCACTCCAACAGTATGTACTTCAATTAATGCTGAGTTCTAAAGATTTTTCTGTTGAGTTTGAGCCTGGTCGAGATAGAAGGTGATGAATTCAAGATGAAACTTGATGAAACTAGGGGGTTTTACGCTGAAATGCTGAGGCAAGTTTAAAAATGATAGATTATATGTGAGTATAGAAGTGTTCAGATTATATCTAAAACATTAATGTAATTCATTTTAAAATTGGAAATGTTCTGCCTGCTTTTGGGAAGTTGGTGTTGCCATCTTTAACATAGCTATACTGCAGCAATATAAAGCAACTTGTGCTTGTTCAATTTATTTTCGAATTCTGCCACAGGAAAAGTAATATGGGGGGTTGTCACATTTCAGAGTGACACTGAGCATATATTTAGCTATGTCTCATTAGCACAACATAATTTTCAATTGATTAAGTGCTTAGTTTACTGGTTATTTTTCCTTTTGTTTCATACTAGAGACAAAAAAAGAATACCAGCTTACTGTGTTTAGATTACACAATGTTAGTTGCTGTTTCAATATTTCTGTAGCATCCAAAAACAAATAATTATTTACTGCTTTTGGATGCCCCCAAAGCAATCCAACATTGTGAATTTGCCTGTAATGTTTTTTTTTAGAAAACAGCTTCACTATCCTTTTGTTGATTTTTTCACTCCCTCCAGGGTGATGCTCTTGAACAAGCTATCATTAGTCAAAAACCTCAGCTGGAGAAACTGATTGCCACTACAGCCCATGAGAAGATGCCTTGGTTCCATGGGAAGATCTCTCGGGAAGAATCAGAACACCGGATCCTTGTAGGGTTAAAAAACAATGGAAAATTTTTGTGAGTACTTTCCTTTCTCTGGAGCTGCTGTTTATCAGCAGTGTTTCTACACAGTTCCCATGAATAAATTTCAAGCAAGAGTCTGTCAAAGAGACAGCCTGCTCACACTGAGTGACTCCAGTCCAGCAAGACAGGCAGCTTCACCATTCCTATATTAAGCAAATGTCTCTAAGATTAGTTATCAGTTAACTTAAGGCTGGAAACCATAGCAAAAGCTGGGGTCACTGTTTCTGTTTCTTCAGAAAATGTTAGGTCTAATTCTAAATGTAGCATCAGAAAGCTGATGACAAGGGAAAAAAAAAAAAGGAACAGTAGTTAGTGTCTTTTTAAAGCAATAAAAATAAGTACCTATGGTAGCAACTTTTGGTATCCGTAACTGTCATTTTTCCGAGGAGAAAGGCTTTGTTTCAGAAACCTTTTTGCAAAACTATTGCTTACTTTTCCAATTAAACAGTAGAATGAATGTCATTTACCTTGATTATTCCATTTTGTGACCATCATATGTTTAAAGAGCCTGTTTACTGGAACCTGTGAGCAAAACCACCAGCATTTAGGCTGGTGATTAACAACCATCAAAGAGTCATCTCTATCATCTTGTAAGCATTGGAGCTAGTCAAAATCTTCTAACAAAAAATCTTTCTTTAAGAAAATTTTGGTTTGAATAAACCAAAATTTAACATTTTGCCATTTTTTGGACAGAGAAGTCAACTGTTTCCTCAAAAAAAGGATGGATTTTGAGTGCACGACAGTAGTTTTTTTATAGCAGACTTAATACTTACAGCCTCCCTTCTAAATCTTGGTCTTTTCTTAACATTTTCTGAGCATCCCCACAGTTCTGAATTATGAGTAGAGTTTTAAGTGAAAAAACCAGCATTTTTCTGTGCCTCTGAGAGATGACCCAGAAGGATCATTGCAAACAGCCCCAGAACTGCCATTCGGTGGCCTATAGAGGAAGCAGTCAGACATTCTCCTGCGAGATTTTCCGTGTCAGTTGTTGTATGTTGTAGGTGGTTCTGTTGAACTTTGACAGATTTCTTTCAGGTCTAGCAGATAAACCTCCAGCTAGCCAAATGCTAGCTTTAAGACTGTTTAATCCATGGCAAATGCTTTTGGAACTTGAGTTGTATCAACCTTTATCTGTTGGTGTGTTTGGGTTGGGTCCATGTTTTAAGGATGGCACCATGTACTTTTGCATCGATAGGTGCTTTCAAGCATTGCAACTGCCTTTTCATAGGTTGCCCGTGGCAATTTTTAGAGCTCAGTAAGTGTTTGGCTGCTGTTCACTCTCATGCTTATTGACAAGAAAAACTTTCATCCAACCCAGCAGCAAGATCAGCAAGAGAAGTAATCTGTTGCTCCCATGTTGTTTTCTGGACTTGTTTCAGCTCCTAGTTGGGTAGACCTAGCAGCTTTTAGCAAATAACAAAGCACCTTTTAATTCACAACCGTTTTCTGCTTCCTCTAATGTTTTACCTAATCAGCTAGAGACAGAGAAACACTCATTCGTTTGTTAGCTAACTGTAGAAGTAGCTGCACAATTGCCATGAGTGCTAGAAAGGTACATTGTCTGAGATTGCAGGCATGTACTTTTTCCATATCAAATAGGAATATGTGTACAATTTTCTTTACCTCTGTGCACTGAATGCTGTGAATATAGAAGCTCACAGATTGTTATTTTTTGTTTGCTTGTTTGTTTCATGCTGTTTAAAAGGTTCAAGCCCGGTAGCTGATGACGGGGTAGACTTTAGGCTTTAGATGCCTAAGAGAAGTTCACTTGTCACAAGTAGAAGTCAGAGAGTGGACTGGAAACTGAAAGATAAAGGGAATCTAGATTTTCTCCAAAAGTATTCAGCAGGTCCACAAACAAGTCTGACTTAAGTACTGTGACAAACATCATCCTGCTCATTATGGGCAAAAAATGAATTTTGGAAGGCTGGAATAAAGCTTATTCACCCAGAAATCTGCTAGCTGCATGATCTATCTTGACACAAAAGCCAGTATGGGAATCTCTGTGTGAACATATCTAACACCTACACTTCTTTAATAGTATCTTGCAACATTACAAGATTATCAAATCTAGAATCTAAATTTTTGTGTGTGTGTGCATAATCAATATAAAAATAGTTTTAAATATTTCTGGTGGCAATTCAGAATGTCAGGAACACCATCAGAAATTTAACACTGTGGCCTCTTTTCCAAGCAACTGGAAGAGCACTGAGTTAAATAGGGTTTTTTGCCCAGGAGTTTTAAAGACTCTAACACTTTTGTGTTGACCGAACTGTCAGTGCAAGAACATGTACGGGGGTTATAGCATTTGTTTCCAAAGCTAAGTAGAAGAAACAATGACAAATGTGAAACTACAAGCAGTACCCACTATTCCCAGGACAAAAATTCATGGGAATTGTAGCTGCAAACTTTGGAGGAAAAAAAACTGGCAACAAAATAATAAGATCTCTCTAAAACAAGTGGAGGACCTTGATTGAGGTCTCAAGGCTCTGTCAGCTTCATTATCTGTTAACATTACTTTTTGTACTGTGTAGGGCTCCTTGTTCTTATCTGAATTCTGATAAACACTAACTTTTCATGCAGCTTTGTCTAGTGATCATAATTTTGATTACTATATTCTGTAATTCTTTAAACTATCGTGCAGGAATCACGTAAAAAATAGACATTTGCTTATAGATAAATAGTGAAAGAAAAGTTATTTTCTTTTCAGTTTCGTTTAGGAAAGGACTGTGATGAGTGTATGTTGTTAACTCTCAGAATATCTCAGTTTATCATCAATGGTGACCACTTTAGCTATATGGACATTAGAACTTCTGTATGTGTTAAAAACCACATACAGAAATTCTGAAGCCTGAAGAAAGATAAACAATATTAAGAAATTCCATTAAGTATAAAAATTCGACTTTCAGGAAATTGCAGGTTAATGTATCACACAATCAGCAGCTAGGTTCCATACAACATACATGTATGTTCATAGTCACATGTAATTCACATAAAACATTAACAATGGAGAAAGAGAGAGAGAAAAAAATGGTGCTATAGGAATATTTTCAGTCTATGACTAAACATGCCAAAATGACAAGACTAGTTCAGACCATTAGTATGGGTCATGGCACTACTGATCACAGCATCTTGCAACTTCTAAGAGATCCAGCTATCTTTTACATGTCATGATAGTTAGCACTAGTAACATCATTTCAAAGTAACAAGCTCCACTGCACAGTTGTCCCTAGGAGAGGCTGATATTCATAGTTGCCTGTGTCTGCATTACTCTTACCGTCTCTTTGTAGTCATCTCCACCTGCCAGAGAACTCCCTGAGCTAGGTGTGCCGTTTATCTCACAGAAGCATTTTTTATCTACATCTGTCTTTATTATGTGTGTATCTGTGAATTGAACTGGGCATTGTTCACATCAGACATGAGGAGAATTATCCTACTAAATGCAGCCTTGATTCAGGAATCTTATTTACTGATGCAGCTTATCTTCAAAATGCCAAGAAGATGACCATAAGAATTTTCCAAGATAAACAGTGAAATACAGCCTGTGCACCATGTTGCCGAAGATGCTGAGTGCTCGTGAAGACACTCAAGGAGCTCTTTGGGAAGCTCCTTCTTGATCTGCAGCTGGACGTGTGTGGCTTGCAGAGGGCTGCAGCAGGGCTGAGGCTTTTTGGGGCTAGCTCAGCACTGTGCGCTTTGGCAGTGGAGCTCGGTCAAAGGTGTGAAGAAAGAACGTGATCTCTAAATGAGATAGCTACCGAGAAAATACCATTTTGCAGGAGCAGTTATACCAGGAGAGAAAAAAAAAAAAAAAAAGCTGTATACTGTATATTATATTTGGGTTTGGGGGAAGCTTAGCATGTTTTGCGGGCAGGGGGACACCACCAAAATAGGCTACCATGATGCAGTCCTGCTCACTAAGGTGTTTCATCACTGTAGTACACTGACTGTGCAGTGTAGCATAGCAATCTTGTCAAGAGACCAAGTATCAGGTTGCAACATAGATAGTGATAGCATGCAGCAGAGCTGCCTTTTCAGTTCTGTGGTGTGCTGATGTTTCTGAAACAGTTCTGAGCACAATCCCAAGCAGGAGAGAAATAATGCTGATGGGACACAACTTGAGAAGGCACCTCCTGGATCATAACCCCAAGAGAACAAGGCTTCTCTGGGCACTGGCCAAGCGTAGAATTAGATGTGTGAAGTTTTTGTTCATGCACCCAAATCAGGCAGAAGTTGCCGTGACTGTGGACTCCAGATGTCTTCACTAGGTAGCTGTTTTAAGGAGGAGCTCAGATATATGACTACAACCTTACAAACTTGGATTTTGCACAGATCCTGCTATGGATACTCAAAAGGTTGTCTGGATCTGTACCATAGTCCTAAAAACATCAGGACTATGTTCCCCCACTGAGATCTGTACTGTTAAAAATATTCAGGGTACTTACCTTGATAGTAACAACTGCTGCAAATGGGATTCAGTTTTGGCAGGGCTAATCATGTTTGATTCTTCCTGTGATTCAAGAAGGAACTTATTGCTGGGAAACTGTATATTGCGTTTTTGTAATCTTACACATGCTTTATTCTGGGCAGAGGTCTGAATTTGATGAAATGGCATTTGTATTTCAGAGACAATATTCTCTATTCTGAAAATACTTTTTGAAATCTTTTTTGCTATAAAACCAAGTCAGAGGAAGAGAACCTGCTGCTCTCCACTGGTCAGTCAGCACAGGAAATCAGTGTGCTCAGAAAATACCTCCTTGTCTTGAAAAACCACAGGGTGTTTCAAGTTGCTTTAGAGGCACTAGGCAAGATACTTTGTTTCAGAAAAAAAATAACTCTGCTTTCCTCTTCCTTTGGCCAGTGTCCTGTTCACACCTTCATCAACAAGAATCACTCTGCTTGAAAATGAGTTGCATGAGTATTCAGATGAAACAAACTCTGTTTAGTTTAGGCTTGAGTGAGTCAGATGAGGAGTGTAATGCAGTTCTTGCCTTGGGAATCTCTGCAGATGTAATGCCAAGCACTAATATTGTACCAGCAAAGCGACCAGACACCTTAGTGAGGGTACCCTATGTTTCTTTTCAGAGCTTTCAAAAAATTATTCAGTATGTTGTAGCCTCATCATAGTAGTTAACTGTATATAATTGGTGTAATATAGCTCATTTTTGTGTAGGTGCTAACTACCGATGCACCTAATGACAGTCAATCTCAGTTTCCATGTGAAATCTGAAAAATGACTGACAGATAAAGTTGGTCTCAAAAGTCTTTCTTCTTCTCAAAATTAAATTTTGAAAGCAATTTTCTCACACCTTGCTGAGAGATGTCCTTTGAGTGATTCCTTGGGGGAGATAAAAATTTGGGCCCAGCTGATTAAGGGACTTCAAACATTTACTGAGTTCCCCCTTTTGCTCAGAGAGATCCTGCAGATCAGTGGTTCAGTCAGTTACCAACTGGCCTGTCTGGAACTCTGAAGGCCCTGCATCATCTGTCACATACTGTTAGTAAGGTGGAAACATGAAGAGAAGGGGACGCAAACTAGATGGAAAATGAGTAGCTTTCTCAATGCTGGAATAAGAAATGTTTTGTTGTGGCTAAGTCTTTTTTTTTTTTCTTTTAAGAAGAAAAACCCATAATTCCAGAAAATTCCATCTAGCTATCATTTGCTTTCGGTGACCAGCAACTAAACACAGGCAACTCAAATTAAAAATAAAAGTCTACTTTTTAAATGTAGGTGTGCCAGGCTGCCTATGATGGAGCTAGTAGCAAATCACTACTCTGGGTCTAGTCACCAGAAGGTGTTGACCTCAGTGTGAAGTAGCCCTGAGTATATTTTAAACAACTGTGCAAGCTCGCACAGGCACTTCAGATATTGACTCCAGATGTCCCATTTTCCATTCATCCTGATACAAATTTTACACAGGGTTTTACACTACAGCCTGTGATCGCTTCCTAGTGAAATTTGGACTAGTTGTGTAAGCCACACATATGAACTGCGAATGTGAATTTCATGTGAAATTTATGACAACGCATTAATATTGTTAAAGAAATTACACAGTGGATGGTTATTTTCAGCCATGTTACTTTGTTTAACTGCAAAATTGTAATCATGTAAACTGCAACCTGCTACCACACACAAAGAAAGATTTTCCTTGTGTTTAACATTGCATTCTTTTAGCATTTTATCTTCTCCCCTCACTATCATCTCTGTGTTTCAAAGTGACATCTAAGGGGAAGAAGTCTAGCCTTAATATCGGCACTTATCTGTTGTTTCTAAATGTAGGTCAGCTATTGAAGAGATGAAGTAGGACTAACTGCTTAGGGTGCTGGATCCAGGTCTCTGACTTCCATGGGCTGTCTAGGCCTGTAGTGCACAAGCCTTGATGTCTTCCTTGCTCAGTGAGCACCTTGTTCTCTGCTTCTGGAACTGCCTAGCAAAGAGCTCCACATGGTTGATTTTCTGTTCTTGCCAGTTGCCATTCAAGAGAAAAAAGTGGGACTCTTAAGGAATTCTATCTGAAAACAAACAATGCTAACAAAATTAAATGAAAGGTTTAGCCAGATGTTCTCTAAAAGTTGCAGTGTAGGTTTTGTCGTTTTTCTTACTTGGAAAGCTTATAGGAAAGAATGATGTAAAAAAAATCTTTATTCCCAAGGCTTACTGGTAGTAAAGAGTAACCCTGAAAATCTCTCCTCTTCTCCTTACAGAATCAGAGAAAGAGATAACAGTGGTTCCTATGCTCTGTGTCTCCTCAATGATGGAAAAGTACTTCATTACCGTATTGACAGAGATAAGACAGGAAAGCTCTCCATACCAGAGGGGAAAAGATTTGACACCCTTTGGCAGGTCTGTTAAAGTTGAATCACTTGACTATATGTCATCATGTTTCCATATGTCCCTAGCTGGGCGGTTTGTTTTACTTTGCTGTGCATCAACAATCGTTAGCTAAATACCAACATGTTTTGGTGGTTAGTTGTCATATACTTGTTTCCAACATGTTGTGGGTTTTGTATATGAGGAGAATCTATGTTAAAATAGAAAGTTATGCAAATGTACAGATTTTAATCATTTTTAAGTTGTTGCAGCTTGGCTTAGTTTAAAATTGCTGTAATTATTATTCAGTGAACTGCTTTTTCCCCAGAATGGAAGAACGTTTGGATTTGTGAGTAACCATAGTCAATAATAGATATATAAGGTACAGTCTTTCACTAATGTCCTTTATGATAGTAAGAAATAGGATGCTACACATACATACACTGAACTCCTTACCTTTGAAGTTCCCTGTATTATTAGTTGAATAAACATAATTTGCTAAGGGTTACCACCAAAATATGGCTGAATATTGGGGAAGATTAAGCAGGCAAGGAATGGATAGCTGACTGTGCCATAGGAAAAAAAAATGAGTACTAGAGAAATGGTGAGGTAATCTGAAAATGCTGAAGGAAATGCACAAACTTGCTGTGTGCTTGTGCTTAAAATTCTATTTAAATAAATAAAGTAAATAATAAAATTAAATCTCTATATAACAGTTCTTGACCTTTTCTATAAATATCCATGTCATTCCTGCAGTTACTGTGAATTTGAGAGCAGGTCGACAACTATGACAACTTAGTATATTTTTTGAATGTTTCACTTGTAGGCTGCCAAATGCGTAGGGCCACAACAGCAGTAATTTCCTGTGATAAAATGGCAAAATGGCGAGAACAACACAGAAATACATGCGGCAATGTCCACTGGTGCTAGAAACTTAACACTAACTGTTTACATCATAATGTGATTTTGAGATGCCAAAATGCTTTTTACATCTGCGTAATTCCTGCACAATGTAGTGTTGCCCATCTTTATTAAAGAAAAAAAAAGTCTGGGGAAAAAAAAAAGGAAGAGAGAAAGAGAGGTATAAAAAGAAGCGGTTTACTCACAGTTACAAAACAGTTTAGCCAAGAACCAAATCTAGCACAAAATACTGGGTTGCATAAAACCTGATCCTTAGATTCAGCCACCTGAATTACCTCAAAAACCTACACCTATATAAAAGAGAAACAAAGATGAAAGATGAGTATGTGCACTAAAAACCTGCTACACTTCCACTTGACTTGCTGCAATGTACACTGATTATTGCACATGTGCATAGAATTCTAAAGAAGCAATTTAATTAATTATACCTCTGTTGCCTTTTCATCTCTCTCTCTCTTTCTTCTTCTCTCTCTCTCCCTCTCTTTTTTATCTCCTTTTGGTAGTTAGTGGAACATTATTCATACAAACCAGATGGATTATTAAGGGTTCTTACTATTCCTTGTTCACGACTTGGCTCAGAAAATGGTGAGTTGTTACTTGTGCATTATATTCCTATTATGAGTCCTTTTTTTCCACTTTCCAGGTAGTTGGGTGCATATTATTTTAGATTTAAATTAAATTTGGTATAAGATTATAAATAATTCCTCTGTCTTTGTCTATATACCAGTACCACACTGATAGAGGATAGTCCCTTATTTCTTCACTCCCCTAAATCATTACTAAGCCATTGCACATATTTTGTCTCTGGGCATTAAATCTCAGACAGGGGATACAAAAGTAAAGAAGATGAGCCAGGAGAAGTATTGTAAAATGATTTAAAAGCAAGGAAGTTAAGTTCCCAATGTAAAATTATTTCTTCTTACAGTACATTTCCCATACTGCTCAGTATCTTTCTGTATTTGGCTCCTTTGCAGATAATATTGTTTTCGATGCTCGTCCTCCACATCATGGAGCCCCTTTTAAGGTAAGAATAGATCTTGGTATAGCAATAATGTTAGTTTCAGAGAACTTAATTTTACACATTAGGAATTCTAATGCATCGGTATTACTGTAGCAGTAAATCTTTTTTCTAGGGACTCTTAAATAAGCAATAGATAGAAAAGAGTAAGTTTGACACATTCTAGTACTGTTTCTTTCATTAGTTTTGCACTGAGATATTCATCATTTAATTCTGTGACTGTGTTTTATGTGTTTCACTCATACTATATATGAAAATCAGTATTTTTGTATGCAAAATGAGTCATCAGTAAGATTTGATTTAAAAGTTTTGGTTAGAAAGTTTTGTTTAAAACTATGGAAAAGTATTACAGTGCTTTAAGTATTTGAGCTTTACTTGTGTGTATTGGGAAAAAAAAAAAAAAGAAACTTACTTTCATTAAATGATTGATATAATCATATAAAGTGTTATCTCCAGAGGCATAGAGGGAGACTTTCAAAGATTTGAGGAAAGGGCAGCAGCAGTATATTAAAGCTGGTGGAAACCTCAACAGTCCTATTAGTGAAGAGCCACCCGAGGCATGGTACGAAACATCTCATTCAGTTTTAACTGGTCTGAACTGAAGTAGGGAATTTAACTTAATCATTTCACTTCTTCCAGAAAACCTGTCTGTCATCTAGGTAGTTAAGTTGTCTAGGTGTTTCTCTTGATGCCATGTCACATTATAGAAACAAATGTTTTAGTTCTTATAAACCCAAATAAATTTGTTTTAATACTCTGAGTCTTCATAGGCCCATGGAGCAAACATTTTCATGCTCCTGCTTTCTGAATATCAGGTGCCTTTTAAAATCAGTGGAAATTACACACCAAAATCTATTGGAATTTGCACTCCTCAAATCATTGACATTTTTTAAAATGCCGTCACAAGACTGTCTCAGATGACTCTCCAAGTCATTTACAAAGACAAAGATTAAGCATGTCAGACTGCGTGCGCACCATCTACAGACAAGGTGGTAGTGGCAAGCATTTTCAGTGAAGGAACATTACATCATCAATAGAAAATTCTACAGTTTACATACAAATGAAAAGTAAACGTATGGAACCCTTAAAACTCCTACTTTAAGTGCTTAAATTTCTCAAAGAAATAGCAACAAGAAACCATGCATCTGACTAAACTGACTGACAGTTAGGGCTGTGCAATGAAAGAAAGTGGCAAAACTCTTCTCTTTTTCATCAATGCCATTGCAGTTATGCAAGTCCGGTTGTTCACAATGCTTTGCAGATGAAAGACACTGTTTTGCAAACAGTGGGTGATTTGTTCTGGTTAATATTAATAGTCTCAAAAGAGACAGCGGGCCTTAACAAATCAGCTAGCCTCACTATAGGAAAATTTTGGAGGAGGAGAGAGAGATACATACCAATTCACATGTCACTTTATACCAAGAGTGTCTCAGAGTGGTGCAGTGACTTTCCACCAGTAATGAACTGTTTTTTGTTTTCTTTTTTTTTTTTTCTGTTGAGAAGTGGTCTGAGTGATTACCCAAGACTAAATGCCTGCCTTTAGATAGCTGCAGTTAAATAAGATTAATTCCACCCTTAAATGTGTACTTTCCTCAGAGGTAGTTAACTTAAATGCACTTTCTCATGTAAGCAGTTCTACACAGAAGCCATTAGTATTTTAAGGACTGATAATCTGTTTGGTAAATTTAGTACATTTCATGAGAGATAAAAGGAAAAGCATTTCCTTAAAACTGAAATCTGAATTCTGTCATTTCTTTAGGAGTTCTTGAAAACAAATCTGCTCTCGAAGGTACTATCACATAGTATAAAGATAAAAATGTAAAATGGAAATTTTTAAGTTAATATTGTTATTTATGTAGTTCAAAGACTACAGGTACCATTGCCAAGTTCTCACATATTAACACCTTTGTATAAAAACAGTAACTTCCAACTAAGACCTGCTAAATTCCAAAGTCTTAGTAGAGAACATACCCAAATCTCAAATTGCTTTGCAGGTAGAAGATGGATGGCCAGTGTAGAAATATCATTTGCTGGATAGTAGAATGCAGAGTAGACTGTCTACTAAACTAGTCTAGTATACTAGCTGGATAGTCTAGACAGATAATATGACTCCAAGTTGTTAGCTCATGAGGGCTTGGACTACGATTTACAACCGCAGGAAAGTGGTTTTTGTGGTATTTGCTAATGCTCCAGTAAGAACCAAGGAGATAATGTTACTGTTTCCCAGAATGTGCCCAAAGGCTTCCAGGCAAGATACCAAGGTCTTGTTGCCTTCCCTGTCATATGCACATCTCCATTGCGGTGATTCTGATATGCCTCATCAGCAGGGGAACCACGTTGTGTTGGAAATCAGTATTAGGAGGTGTTTTCTCCATGCAGAATGTGGAGTCTAATTCCTTAATATTTCTGTCAGTGGTGCCATGTGTGGGCTAGAGCTTTTCTTGTCTTTTACCCAGAGACTCCATAATGTGATTTAAGGTGTCTTTGGCTTTGATTCCCTATGACTTTTGAGAATTTTATTTTTTTCTCCCTGGACATTATCCCAAAAGTCTTTAAAATTGGAGAAGAGCTTTTAATATGAACCTAAAATCAGCTGTTGACATTGCAGTGAAGCTGAACATCAGGGCATTCTCCTGATTTTTCTGTTTACTCCTCTAGCATTTTATTTGTTTACCAGACAGTATTAACAAACTCAAACACTAAGAGTGAAGTCTAAGTTTAGATGGGTACCATTTTCTGTCCTTTTTAGCTTTTAAAATATTCCTCTAAGAAGGCATTTGTGGTTCGAATATAATCATTTGAATTAAGCATTATTACTTCAAGAGGGCACAGTTAGCTGCAAGGTCAAGCATAGGACCTTCTGTTGACATAAAAATACAATGAACTGAATTTACCATGTGCAAAAGATCACTTAACTCCTTAGAGGATTTATTTGTTGCAAAATGATAGGAAATAAATGCTTTGAAATTCTTTTATTCCCATACAGAAAAAGAATTTCAAGTGGTAAAAGAAAAAAAAAGCACATTCAATAAATTGTCTCAATATGCAGTATCTGAATTTTAGTATCACAGTTATAAAGCTCTTAAACATCAAAAAGGTTTCCATTCTTCCAGCAAGAATAGAAAGTGTTGGGCTATGCTTCATGTTTTAGAACAAAAAAATTGTATGTGACATCAATTTTTAAAAGAAAGGTGAGAAAAACACTATGCTTATTCAAGCATTAGTAAATGATCTTTATTTTTAAGAAAGTCCAAATGGAGTTGTTTTAAAAATTTCTAACATATATAAGTCATTTCAAAAACTGTTTAATGTGAATGAAAAGAGAGGTCAGATTATTATTATTATAGTATGAGTATCGGGCTAAATGCTTTGTCATTATGGTCACTACATTATTGCACCAAATCTTAATTATCCAGATATGGTCTCTCAGTGACCCTTAGAAATGCTAATTGATTATCCTAAATTAATGTATTTCTATAGAATACTTTTGCATTTCATTTAAAAGTATCCAGAGCCTGTTCATTTTTGTTTGAAATGTCTGTTTATGTGCTTTTGCTTCTGTAATCACATTATGTTTATTGTAAAATCAGGGTATGCTTCAAATCCTGCTTGAGACATTAGTCTTTCTCAACAGACTAAGGTTATTATCTGATTTACATTGCTAAATGTGTTTCATTGGGTCTAAAATTCAATACTGGAGACAAAAGAAACTCACTGGGCGAGGCAGACAGGGAAAGGGCAGCGTGCTTGAATTCAAAAACTGCCTCGAGGTATTTCTACAGATGTAAGGTATTTTGAGAGAAACGTGGCTTAAATAATGTTTTGATTTCACATAATACTTTGCATCTTGATAGTGCTTGCAGGCACAAAGAAGAGAAAGACTGTGCATGTTTTGTACTTGTATGCTATGTCTGTTTTATAAAGTACCTCTAGATATTTTCCTGACACATTTACTGTTCCTCTTTGACATTGTGGTTTCTAGAGTTGGGCAAGAGGTGGAATTATCTCAAGACTCAAATCGTACACCTTTCCAAAGGCTGGCAGCAAAAAGGTGCATCATACGGTCTTTTTAGGTTTTTCATTGAGTTAAAAGGACTTACACTTGGCTAATTTCCCTTCTTTTTTTCCCCCTTTGCTTACTGATATTAAATGTCTGTCTTGACTACTAATAATCAGATTGTGAAGGTTTTATAATCTTTCTGCTTCTTTCCTAATCCTCTGCATAATTATGGTCTTCATTTTATAGAAATAAATCAGTGGCTTTAAAGAAGTTTCAAAAAGTTCAGGGATTTTTTAAAATAATTTCTCACATCCCAAAATATTAGCACTGTTCCTCACATGTCTGCAAATAACATGCAAGTGATAAAATGTACTTTTAAAAATAGTCCCTTATATCAGAACAAAATGATACTTCCAGTGAGAAATATCACTCCTAATCAGAAAATTGGCTTGCTGGCTAGGCTATTAGTAAGCACATTTAGAGAACAATTTATTCATAACAATTTTTGCAGAACTTGTGTGCACAAATCTTACTACACATTGAAGTTAATTGCATTTAGGCAATTGTAGATTGTTGCAGCCCTAAGCAAAAGAGAAGAGGTGGCAAAAAGTCAGGAAGCCCAAGGAGCTCCTGTAGTAATGAGTGCTACATGGTCAGTAAACGATGCTGTCCATTAATCCATGTAGTTAAGAACATGGTTTTAAGGATTTTATTTGCATGCTGAGAATTACGTGCTCGTCTGTGTGACTCTTGCAGTTTGTTTGTTTGTTTGTTTGTTTATTTATTTATTAGCATTTGCTCTCGAACAAAAATGGCCAGGTAGAAGAAGGCCTAGAGCAGAGGTACTTTTCAGAGTGGAAACCTATGTTTGGTGTTTACTGTATTTAATCATATTAGTATATAACAATTATACTTGATTTTCGTAAGTAACTTCAGATCAATTATATACAGATGGTTTTTGATGTCTGCATGTCTTCCAAGACCTTACAGGACCTATGCTTCATTTTTAATGTGTTCTCATTATGTACAAATACACATAGAGTGTCTGGGATCTTTCTAAAGTCACTCAAAAATTTTGCCATGGTGCTGCTTATCTGGCAAAAGGGTATTTTGTTTTTGTTCAGAAAAGTGAGTGCTGTGGCATCTGAATTCACCAGATGTAGACTGAAGAGACTGGTTTGCTGCTGTCTGTTTGCCTGGTAAAGTCTGAGCTGCTCTCTGATTGCCTTCTACAATTACATACCCACTTGCTGCGCAAGGCAGACTCAAGTGGACTGGCAGAGAAGGATCGGTCTTTTTAGGAAAGTAATTGTGGGAGTCTGATTTGCTCATTGTTTATGTGTGCTTATTCTGAATATTCAAACTCACAAGCTTCATGTTGCCAAATGATAGCCCCTACTCTAGAAGTAAAGCTTAGCTATTACCATTTCCAACGTTTGTCATCCCTGAAGCTTAGCATGCATTTTCCCTAAAAACCTACCTAATTAGGAAGCATGTTCTCAATATGTTGAAAACTTTCAGAGAGTAAAAAGGAGCACCTGTGGGCTGCTGCATTATTCAGACTAGGAAATTTAAAAATAATTTTTTTAAAAAAGGAAGACTTCACAAACTTGTTAAGCAGATACAGCTTTATCTCCCAAATCAAAGTATTTCTTGTTACTTTACTCGCTAATACAGTGACATTTTAAATGAACTGGTGCCACCTCGTGGCAATAGGAAGTCTTAGTCAAAGCCCAATGACTAGATAGCTATTAAAATCTTCACCATACTACATTTTGATAGGCAGTTTGGTTTAATCAAGAAAGAAGATGTTATAGGCCTAAGTATACGTTTGGGTTAATGAAAATCAGAATCACTGACATGACAAACAATCACACTTACTGTACCGATTGCTTCCATAATAATAATCTTTGCTATAATAATCAGATTTAAATAGAAGGTGAGTGGATCATTTTATTCATCCTTTAAAGTGGATACTTTTTCTATATTGCTCTTTTACTGGGAGAGCAAATCCACAGTCATTGTATTAATTCACTGTTTTTTGTAAGACTAGTGTGACTAATCCTCTAGCCTGTTCACTGGTTGTAAAAAGATGAAGATCCCTTGGACAGAAAAAGACCTGCAGAATTAAACTTGCTATTTTTAAAGTATAGGGCAAAAAATATTCTGGATTTAACTGCTAGTTAAATTTTAAAAAAAAAAAAAAAAAAGGAAAAAAAGAATTTTTCTTGGATTTCTGTATTTTCATGGTTGAATTTATATTCCCTATTGAGTAACAGCAGCTTCCCAAACTCTGGAGCTCACTGGGCTACTTGTGGAAAGAAAGAAAAGAGGGCTACCACGCTTCTCTGGTTAGCTTGGGGCTACAGCACTGCCAATATGACTTTGCATAGCTGTGGCTGCAGGAAATATTTCACTGCCTCCGTAAAGGGTGGGCTGCAGGACACCCCACAAGCCTTGGATGCAGAGATTCTCATCACTGAGGTGAGATGAGATCACAAATCTCATGTTTTTTGGTGCACAGTTGAGACAGTCCCAGAGCAATGCTCTATCTTCTAGATGCTACCTTTTGAATACTTGGTGTTTCTACTCAGGAGATTATCTGGGGGATAATGTTGACAAAAAGTACTCGTGTATCCTTTAAAACTAACCTTGAAGATACTGCATCTCAGATACATCCTTTCTCATGTGGTCAGTGTATTTTTGTCTCTTAATTCCACTCTTTTTTGAACCCCTTGGCCAAGAATTGCTAAAATCACTGTGCCCTCAGTAAGTATAATTCCATCTGTTTTTTTTTTTTTTTTTTTTGAAACTGCAGTTTTATCAAAGTTTTGCAAGTACAGTAAATTCTCCTTTTAGGGAGCCTGCCAACCTTTTTTGATGTCCGTTTTTGATGTTTGTTTCTGGTTTTGAGTGACAGTCTTCTAGGAAGATGAGAAACAGAAGAAAAAAGCTCATAGTCTATCAATTTACTTTTGTTTTGGTTTTGTTTTGTTTTACATAAAGAAAAGAGGCTAAACTGCAGAAAAAAGTTTCCCTATTCTTGAAAGGATCTTCTCACAGTGGACAGATAGGAGAGAGCAGGTTACAACCTGTGCCATATTGGGGTGCACACCCCTGCAAGAGCCATCCAGCCAAGGAGCTCTGCAATAGGCTGGGTTTGTGCTCGGTGGATTTTGTGAGGTCCATTTCCTCAAAGGGGAGAATCAAGGCAGAGGGGTGTTTTCTGGACTATGTCTGAAGTGTAGTATAGAAGTAGGTCATTTTTTCCACCCCAGATCTTCACAGAGCAGACAGACTGGCCAAAAGCATCTAGTCCATAATAAATGCTTATTACAATAATTTCTGTTTACTCTTGTTTCATCAAAGTAATAAAAGCAAAATAATTCTGTAATACCCACAAGAAAAACAGTGGATTGTTTTAAAAAGTTATTTTAATTTCTATTTGACCTAGATATAGTGAGAGATTATGTCAGAGATGAGGGGCAAAATAGATTAAAAAGAAATCCTTATGACTTCTGGTGTTACATGGAAGCAAGTAAATTTAACATCTGCAGGATAAGATTTGTGCAACCCTTTTCAGTTAATTCTCTTAGATTAGATGCTCTAAAATATTTTCAGTATCTTTCTGTGCTTTAGCTGTGTGTATTTTATTTTGCCTGCATATTTACTCAAGCAATAATCTCCATAATGAGATAAGCTTTCTTTGATCCCTTTCTTACTCTCCGATTCTCACCTACATTTCTTTTGCAATCATTATGCCATACTCATCTGGAAAAAAAAATGCATTTAACTTATCTCTTTGTTGCTAAACAGAAAAATTCTATTTATGTGCTACAGCAACAGTCACCTATTGCTTCCTCCACTGATGAAGCAGCATCTTTTAATCCTTATGTGCTCCAAAGAACAAGAACACTCATGGGAGCTGATAGAGGTAGGCACAGTAATTTGTATCATAGATTAAAAAAAAAAAAAACTGTTAGAGGTCTCAGTTCCACCCATATTTCTTTATTTTCTTGCATATATTCTATGCTAATTCACATACTGGGATAGCCAGTATCATAGCTAAAACCTGGTAGCAGTTTGCCAGATGTCAGCATTTGTAATGAAAGTGATTTAAGAGAAATCCCTTTTTCCCTGTTGAGGTAAAAGACTTTTACCTTACTAACTCTAAAAGCTGCATCCTCCCAGTTGGTAAAAATAAGAGAAATGTGTGCTCCATTGAAAACCCCCAAGAATGTGCCACAAGAAATGTGTCGAGCTGGTACAAAGACTCTCTGTAACATATAATGAAAAAATGAGTGCCTAAAAGAAATAAAGAATTACCTGAGGTAACAAATATTAAACTAAAGGGCACCTCCTAAACACTCCCTCCGCTAGGGACCCATAGGCCTTATACAGCTATTCCACATAAGGTAGGAATAAGTGACTTTTGGTTTCCCTTTTATCCAGTTGCTCCATAGTTAACAGCACTTCCTCAGGTGGAGTGGGGGCTCCCACTCTTTTGGGGGATATTTTGAACTGCTTGTAGCTTGTCTACATGTGGGACTTTGTTAATGTTCTTGATGAAGCAAACCCAAAGACGGGATCAATGATCCTGAGCTTGGAAAGAATGAATGTACTACCCATAGCAGGAGAATGTTCTTATAATCTGTAATTTGTTCACTGCTTGAACAGCAGCTGATCAGAGAGAGGCCTTACCCATGGACACTGAGGTCTACGAAAGTCCATACGCTGATCCAGATGAAATGAGACCAAAAAACGTCACTCTTGACAGGAATCTGTTAAGCCTGGAGGATGGTGAACTTGGCTCTGGCAACTTTGGTACCGTAAAGAAAGGGTTCTATAAGATGAAAAAGTAAGTGGTCCCTTCTGTTTTTATGGAGTCAACTACAAGCTTTAGCTTGTATTTTTTGGAGCGAAAATAATGTTTGCATGTTATTTGGTGTGACAGACTGTACCTACAGGAATTTGGGCTAAAATTCACCAGCTTCTTTTCTCTTACACACTCATTTTTCTTTGGAAATGAGGAACCTTTTTGCTTATAACAGAATGACTTCCCGGTCATAATTTTCATCCATAAATTGGAGAATTGCCCCTTATGACTATTTACTCTCCTAGCTTGGGTAGTGTAATGAGAATCCTTCTGCCTCCTTCCATAATTTGGATTGGCAGCTATGCTTCTTGGCATTTCCACTCTACATTGCCTCTCTATGAGAAAGAGAGGGCTCTGTACAGTTTTATCCTACCATAAAATTGCTGTCAGAACAGAACCTATTTGTACTAGCAGGAATAGGAGCACCTGACCATTCATGCATCTGCATAACTAAATGCTACCAGGATGTTGTTTAAGTGCCTGGACTGATCGTGTGCAAGCTTTCTGTGTTGAAAGCTGGAGGCACTTCCTTAACCACAGGCTTTCAGAGGCTTTTCAGACGTTTTCTAGTCTTACCCCTAAAACACCACAGTTCTGAGCAAGTCCCATATCCCATATGATTTTTCTTCTGAGGGTTCTTTCAATAATCACATTCTTTAGGGAGTCTTTTCATTATTCCTGGTCATTTTATTAGTTGAGAATAGCCAGAAAGGGCAAAAAGATTTTGTCCAACACCTTTGGGTTTGGGCCTGTTAAGACCTTAGTGACTGCTTACAGTTCCTGAGATTCCTTCCATTCTCTATTTTTTTGCTTAGCTCTCTTTAGTCTTCTAAGCATTTGCTGGAGAGGGGTTCCTGTTACGGTTGTTTTTCTTTTTCCTCCTTCTGAGTGGTAATTCTTTCTTTTCTTACAGATTGTACTATGCACATAGAAACACCATTTGCAGATTGTGTGCATTTTCATGCAGATTTTTCTTCAACTAATCCCAGAATTGGATTCTCTTTTGTAGGGGATCTAAGCCAGTGGCTGTAAAAATTCTTAAGAATGAGAGTAATGATCCAGCCGTAAAGGATGAATTACTGCGAGAAGCAAATGTAATGCAGCAACTGGACAACCCATATATTGTCCGAATGATAGGCATATGTGAAGCTGAAGCCTGGATGTTAGTAATGGAAATGGCTGAACTTGGTCCCTTGAACAAATTTTTGCAAAAAAATCGGTATGTAAGTTTTGATACCATTTTCTAGGATTTGTCTAAAAGGAAAAAGGAAAGAAATAGATTTTTTTTAATGCAATTTTAAATTGTAATGCCACTGTCGTAATAACTAATTACAATATTTACTCTTACCTGGTGCATGATTATTTTGCAGGTGTCTGCCCACTATCAAACATTTCTGGTAAAACAGAACATTCTGAATAGATGAAAAATTTCCAGATGTCTTTCAATTACTCATTTGCTGATATGATCACACTTTTTTTTTGCTCTGGACATTCTTCTGCTGCCAGTTTTAATTAAAACTTAGCAAAGCATAAAATGAAGCAGGTTGCTGTTATGATATGGGAAGGTCATAGTGCAAACTTGTATTGTAGCTCCATGAAAAATCATGAAAATGAACTACTGACCTCTTAAAAGATTCAATTATGATTTTCAGACATGTCACAGAAAAGAATATAACAGAGCTGGTACATCAGGTTTCCATGGGGATGAAATACCTGGAGGAGAGTAACTTTGTACACAGGGATCTGGCTGCAAGAAATGTACTATTAGTCACCCAACATTATGCCAAAATCAGTGACTTCGGACTTTCTAAAGCTCTCAGTGCTGATGAAAGTTATTACAAGGTAAGGTTTGCACAGAATATAAAATCTAGTTAGCAGTAAAGAGTAACAAAATTATTTTCAGTTGAAGTGTTGCTGTTTTCTAGTGCTGAAAATCAAAAACAGTTTAATAGATATATCTTCTATTATTTTCTAGTCTGCTAGTAGGTTACTGAAATAGATTTTCTAAACACACATCAACATAAAGAGATGGGTAGGAAGAAAAGGGCTATTCCTTGTGGTTTTATTTATTTTTGAATAAACTTGAAAATACAACATTGAAATTTACTGTGGAAATTGGATACTTCCTCATACAAAAGGAGGAAAATATCTTTGTTGCAGTTCAGCACACATTTTATTTCACCATCGCCAAGCAAAATTTAGGCCAGCATACTCCGCTGTTGATTTACAGAACTGGACTATTGGAGTGTGCTGAAAAAAGATAGTTGGTAAATGATCACTTGAGCTATGTAGAATTTGTTTAGAATGGCTTTAAATTAATTGGACCTTTCTAAGCTAAAGTTATGGAAATAACTGCCACATTTAGTAAGGTAAAACCATTCTTTTGGGAGACAGGCTTTCATCATTTCTGCATCTTTTATTCTGATATACTGCTCCTATAGTTCAAATTATTCCTTCCTCCTGCCTTTTCCCCTTCACCATCACTTTAAAGCCCATAAGCCAAACCATGAAATGAAGAAGAGCAGGAACAAGCAAATGCTGCCTTCTATGGTCTTCTGTGGGAACAGTAACTGCTGCCAGAATAAATAAATAAATAAATAAACAAACAGTAACACCTTAAATCAGTGCATGTCCGAGGGCTGAGCCTTGGCATTAGCAGCTGTTGCCCTTACAGTGCCACAAAACGTGGTGGGAGGGCTGCACTAGGCTGAGTGCTGCACTGTGCTACCTCGTGTCGCGATGGCAGCGCTACGGCAGAACTTAATCACATCGTCATTCACTACGAGGCGGTCACTTGGAAATGAAGCATTGTCTCCAGGTCAGATGGGCCTCAGCATGCCTGGGTATCTGTCTCTTGCCCTCTTGAAGGAAGTCCAGATTTTTAAAGAGCAACTTAAAGTTGAAAGTCACTACAAGCATAGCTTTGAAGACACTCCTACATGTTTTCCCTTGATGCCAACTATGTCAGATATGTTATGGTACTTTGTGCAGATGTGAGCAGACATTTTGACTGCTTTCCTGCTACATTTTCTAAGTTAACTTGGTCTTTAGGAATTCTGATATTGTTTACTGCTTACTACTATGTCTCTAGCCTGTCTTTTTATTTTTTCTATTATTACTTTAGGCACAAAGTCATGGAAAGTGGCCAGTTAAGTGGTATGCTCCAGAATGCATGAATTTTTACAAGTTTTCTAGCAAAAGTGATGTCTGGAGCTTTGGGGTTTTAATGTGGGAAGCTTTTTCTTATGGACAAAAGCCATACAAGGTGAGTAATTCTACTTGTCAATTTTTCTTTCTTGTCAAATTCAGAATATATTTGAACTTTCCTATCTTGAAGGGTTGTTGCAGGTCAAAACAGGTCTTAGCTGCCTTATGCTAGCATATATGCTGTAATGACTTGTAACTCACACAACTGTTTTGATCATCTTACTTCAGGGGATGAAAGGTGGTGAAGTCGCACAGATGATTGAAAGAGGAGAACGAATGGAGCGTCCCGAAGTCTGTCCAACTGAAGTCTATGATTTAATGAAATTGTGTTGGACGTATAAGTGAGTGTGATGTGATATTCTCTCTCCCAATGGCAGTTTATTTAATCTACTTAATAGCCAGAAAAGAAACAAGAGAGGTATTTCATATTTCAAACGAAAATGATTTGATGTAATTATGGTGTATGCAAGAAGCTGATTTTGCATATCATCTGGTCCTCTTTTTGCCAGAATGCTTAAATACAAAAACAGGGTGTTGTCAAAACCAGTAATTCCTCAGAAATATCAGTCTGAACTATTTGGAAAAGATTGTTTGAAATGAAGTCTCCCTATAGCACCTAAATCCCACTGTGACATGATTTACTCTTCGAGTTCAGAGGATATGTGTGTCAAACAAATGTCTTTGCATTCCATTTCAGGAGTAGTCCTTCACTTTTAGATAATTTGCTTCTTGATTAACTTATTGTACCTAGTACTCAAGAAAAAGTATGGAGCCATAAAATATTTTCTACCTTTCTGTTTGACTCAAAGAAACACTAACAATTGTCTTCTTTGAGTAGTTCAGGACCACTTTTACTCAATTATGAAGTCTTAAGTAGTAGTGTTTAATAAGTAGATCAAAAAAGATTGTTACTGTCTATTTAGTTGTATTAAAATATCTTTGATAAAGAAGGAGAGAGAGAAAAAAAGAGAGAGAAAAAAGAGAGAGGGATAGAAAAGAGAGAGAGAGAGAGAAAGAGGAAAGGGAAGGGGAGGGAAGGGAAGGGAAGGGAAGTAGGACTGCTGAAGTCAGGTAGTACGGCTATATCAATATGTTGCATACTTTTGCCAGGTCTTGTACTCAGTTTAGTCACGTTCTTCCAAAACAATAAAGATCTGCAGACACAGGGGCAAACTGGATGGTATGGCCACATATCCTCTTAATGGTGCTAAGCTACTCCTTATAATTGTAGTACCTGTTTTAAAGTGGACATTACACTGTAAAATATTCATTTCTGTAGATTAATACTGAAGTAAATGAGCTAGTAAAAGGGTGCTGATTTATCATTTCTTTCACATAGTACATTCAAGTTCATAATCCACAAGTAAAAGATATGCAGGGAAGTTGACTTACTGGCTTCTCCATGGTAATATTTACCACTTGGTTTTCATTTTGCAGTAGCATTTTGATAGCCTTAAAGGTATTGCAAGCAGCTTTATATGACCCATGACTGAGGTAAAGTCTGAAGAGGTACAAAGCCACCCACAAGCCTTTCACAGTGTTCTCCTTCTCACACAGTGGTATTTGTCTTCTTTTCACAGCATTGATGACCGACCAGGATTTGTTGCAGTTGAGATGAGATTACGTAACTACTATTATGACATTTCCCACTAACAGCACAAAGAACAGGAGTTTCCTCTGCCTTCAGCAAGCACCTTTTGAGAAGCTGCAGCCATTCATGTGTTTAGTTTCCAAAACCAAGTAACTTTGATTTTTTTGTTCTGCCACTTTCAAGCTATAAAGCTCTAAGATAAGCCCTGTGTGTCAAAATGCCTTTGCTTGCTTTCTGCGCAGTATTCAGCCCCAAACAGGGTTTAGAAAGTGGTGGGGCCACAAACTGTGCAGAAAGGACAGCAGCGCAGATGCTTGGACTTCTGCCACATTCTATTTTATTTTGTTTACATCTTAGCGACATATTTTGCTGTGGTGTAAAACCTATTTAATATCTTTTTTTTCTTGTATTTGAGTGCAGATGGGGATTGAGAGCCTTGTTATTAGTTTTCTTGGCCCTCAGATATATTTAGTCTTTCAGCTTTACCCCTTCCCATGAGGGAATATCATAAACACTCCTCACTGTTTAAGAAATTCACTGTGAAAGTCTGTCAGTCACTTTGACTGGCAGCATGATTGATTTTTACCGTCTTGTCCCTTTTTAAGCAAATCATATTCTTTTCAGGAGTAATGTAAACTGAGAGCATCTGATCTGAATTTCTAGTGTTTGGAAAGAGACTTCCGACTCCCACAGGGCAGTGTGTTCTTTCTGGTAAACCTAGAAACTCCGAGATATGTTCTCATCTGGGGATCTGGGGACAAGACATATCAGCACCTAAAAGATGATTCAGATTTTTAACATAAAGTCCGTGACTGTGTTTCCTAAAAAGCCAGATAAAGGGCAGCACCTTTCCCTCTCTGTCCTGCTTCAGCTCTCTCCAGGTGACTCTGGGGTATACCAAAGCTTCTCATGCAGCAAAGTGAGCAGCAAACATGTCTTTTAATCTTTCTTTAAAAGAATTTGAGATTCACAATAGCTCATCATCTCTAAAGCTAAATTTCAGCCATAGCTCAAACATTTTTAGACTGGCTTATGCTTACTTTGTCCTCTTCTAAATGCATTTGCCTGATAATAATCCTTCGCCTTGCACAAAACTGCAAGCCACATGGGAAAAGTTATTATTACTCTTTTCTTTGTAATGGACAATGCAATGTCTCCAATACTGTATTAAGTATAGTAATAAGAACAACAAATAAGGTAGTCAACCTCTGTTCCCGTTTGTACCCTTATGTTTCTTTGTTCTGTCTCGTTTTCTAGGCGTCAAAATTTATATAACTTGTTTCCTGCAAGCAGTCACTTTACTGGCATTTATGTATATCTCAGGAATCTGCACATTGCATCTGCTGGATTAGGTTTGAGACGAATATGAAAAATAATGTTTAGAGATAGATATATTCATTGTGTAATGCTGTTTAGGTTATCTGCGTTTAACTGTGGTATTACCAGGATTTGCTTAGAGATGCAGTGGTATTTTCTATCTACAGAAATTGAAGAAACTGCTGGTGATTAAGAGTGTGAAAGTATTAACTTGTGTTCTATGATAAACTATAAACAAATGTAGGATTCAATGTAAAATAATTTGTCTCTGTTTGGAAGAGTCTGCTCTTCCAAAAATAAATGGTAATTTTTAGTAGTTTAATTTTTGAGTGTCAAAGGCAAGATACATAAGAAAGTATATGCTACTGAAACCCTCAGTAGAAGGAACTGGGTTTAAGATTTGACCTCACCCAACTATAATTTATAATGAAGCTGATTAATTGGTATTTTGTTTTGCTTTGTTTTAAAAAGCATTTTCTGAGAAGAGGTGTCTAGAAATTGCCTATAGTTGTATGTATGTGATTTTTAACATTATTCCTTTTTCAGAGAAACTGTCAGCTCTATGTGTACCGTCAGTGCGTTCATGGGAGAGCAGCCATATATCAGTTGCACAAATCCTCACCAGCCAGCAAGTGACAGCACTCAATTTCCCTGTGATATACATATATATATGTCTCAAAGTGTTACCTAATGCAGCAAAACTGGGGATTATTTCTTCCACTTCCTTTTGAATGAATGTCCTGATTTGGTGTTGCTTAAATATTTCCAACTTCACAATACTGTAATAAAAGTTTACAATTTATAGGATATGAAATATTGTGAAATAACTGGGTTTGATTTTTAAGCTGAGGTTAAAGACATTCTTCTATAAAACAATTGTGTATGTGCTTTTGTCAAATACATAGGGCTGAGCTATATCAAATCCCCATAACTGTTCACTCTGTGGAAAGCCTGGGATTCCCTTATTGACACTGAACCACTAGTGACATGACAGAAAAGTTTGCTAAACCCTGGGACTGCTTCTGATGTGAGTTATTATTTAGGACCATCATGAGCACTCCCGCCAGGTACGCTCAGTACTGTGCTGAAGCCTTGCTTAGATACTGCTCTGCAAGCGATGGCACAAGCTCTGGAAGGGCAGAGGTGGCAGTAGTTAATGCACTGTAACTGCTGAGTAAGGATTGCTGCATTACAGGCATCAACCATGTACGTTTTCGGTCATATACCACCCTGGAGCCTCCCTTAAAAGTGCTGGCAACTGTTTAGATTTTCTGGAAGAACAAGAACAGCCTTCCTTTGTTTAACTCCTCAGCAATACAAAGATGGGAGGTGATCATCTGTAAGTACAGATAACAATAAAAAGGCCAGAAGACAGAGAGCTCCTCAAGATCCTCAAATTTGGTAGGATCAGTGGGGGAATTACCTATCACCTACTCCTGTGGTTGTTGTCTTGAGTAAGAAATGACGGCGTGGGTCTGCTTTTAGGTTAAGGCGGCTGTGCGGCAGGGCCCTGCCAGGAGGTGGCAATGCTTGAACACTTTTAGACTTGAGCACTCGTCTCAAAAACACTTAGTTTTGTAGCACTGCGTGTCTCATTCCAGTTATTCCTACTAAAATATGCAGTACAAAGTACCATGTTAATTTATTTACCATTTACTTTGAAGCGAGATCCATGTGAATATAAATCATGATATTAGTTTTGCATGGTTACTGAATATTTTGGAGATGCTTTGTCCCCATTTTCTCTAACTGATGTCAGGATTAGAAATGCCAGATAAAGCAGTAGGAAACATGTCCCACATACACAGAAAAGGGGATGAGCAGTTCCTGAGTGCGAGAGATGCCTTTCCTAGACTGAAAAGAACACAGATAATGGCTCAGGGATCTTTAACAGTCACGTGAGAATGTTGCATAAGTCTGGTATTGGAAAAGGACTGTGGTTGTGTGGAATGATGCAGGGTTACACTGAACTAGCACATATACTTACCAGCCCTAAGTACAGACAGGACAGAAAGCGTCTCACTCATGTAGGAGAATAAAGTAAAATAATATAAAACATTAAAAAAAAAACCCTAGACATATGCTTCTTGACAACCACAATGTAGAAACTCAAAACTAGAGGCAAAGATTCGGGTGGAAAAAGACCACACCAAGGTTCAATACCACCACTTCCCCAGGTGCTGCACCGCATCGTCAGAGTGGATGCGCGCATGCCTGCGATGTGAGCGGGTCTGGGCCCTGCTGTACCTGCCTGTGGGCCAGCTGCTGGGAAGCTGCTGTGCCACATTCAGCAGCCAAACATCACCTCTTCTGAGCACGGAGCCACCGCTGAGCCTTCAACACTGGCACCGTCGCAGCCAGGTAGCCTGTGATGGGATCCCAGCTTTGCAGCCGGATTTGGCACTGTCAAAGGAGAGAAGGAGCGATCAGAAAGGCGAGGTGTGCGAGAAAAGAGATTATCTTCCTTTAGATGGGCTAATACTGCTGGAAAAAAGGCACACAGTACTGAAAAGAGCAACTGACTAGAAACAACACCTCTCCAACCACCTAGAGCTCTCTGAAGCCAGGCTGGTGTCATGCATCACTCACCAAGCCAGTGTTTTCCTCTGCTGTCATAATTGCTGTGTTAATTGATGTGAATACCCATGTGGTTCCTTGGCATATAATTAACGCTGCTCTGAGTCTCAGCACAGCTTCCCCGGGACTTGCCATCATAGCCAGAGAAGCAGAGAAAATGAGGAAATTGAGAAAGCATTGCTTTGTTGGCCGTCAGCATTTGTGGTGTTGAATCCAAATAGTACCTCATGACCAGGCCTGTATGTAAGTGCTTAGAGCATTAACCCCCCACATCTGCCACCCAGGTGCTTGACAGTGGCAGGGGAGGGCACTGCAAGTCTCACCTGGTCCTTGCGATGCAGTGCCAAAGGGCCGCTCTTGGACAGAGCCCACTGCAGTGCAGAAGCAGCCGCCTGGCATCCTCGGACCTATGGCAGGCAGATAAGTTGTGTGCTGGGTTCCCTGGGCCTCCAGCCACATCTGCCATCACGTTAGAAACACGCTCACACACAAACATACACACAAAAACAGGTTTGCAAAGAATGGGTCAGTACCACGACAACTTGTATGAGCACCCAGCCCACATGGCCAGCAAACAGCAGCTGCATTAATCTCTGCTCTTTCCTTTTCTGCTCCTCTGTCAGAGTGAAGTGCAGCTGTTTTGAGCAGCAGCAGGATTGTCAGGACGCCTGCTGCTAGGCCGCATGGCAGCACAGCTCACTGAGCACTAGTACAGCGCTCACTTGCATGTTTTGAAGAGTTGCTTAAGAGGTTAATACACACACACATTTGTACCCTTACCATTTAATCCAACCTGTGATTGGTAATGCCCTCTGCCCCTGACTCTATTCTTACTACACAGTCAGATCTGTAGATCTTGTTTTTATCCGAGGGCAAATTTCATCAATGTTATCAACCGGTTTCTATCAAACAGAGGCATCAAGTGACCTGTGCTGCAGCTCCCTGGAGGAACATGCAGCTGGCAAACAGTTACTAATATCAGTCTTGCACTGAAAGACAGCAAGAAAATTGCCCTGAAAATAAAAAGAGTTAAAGAGTTTTCTTATCAGAAATGGCCCACGGAAACCAGATCACTGATGTTGACAGCGAGCAGAATTAAGATTATTAGTTTGCCTTTCTCTTATACCTGGCCATGGTGAAGATGAAAACCAGGGCAGCTGTGGCTCCAAATTACACATCTACTGGGGAAAGGGAAAAGCTATCAAAATGATTCAAGCCCTTGACTTAAAATTGCTATAATCACCTAGATTAACAATATCAATTTTTGCAGCTGATTTTCTGAGGTCATCCCAGAAAAGAATGGTTCATGGACAGCTACCTTACACTCCTAGCAGCTTCTAAAGGGCCTCGCTCTATTGGCCACCCTGCAAAAAGGGGCTTTAAAAATGGAGCAGGTATTTAAATTACAAGGCAGTAGTGTAGTGTAAAGACACCTGAGGCTGCTCAGGGCTCAGCTGAGGCCTCTGGCAGCTGCAAGGGACACATAGGTGCTACCACCAGAAGCCTGGATGCACCTGCCTTCCTCTCCTGGTGCACGAGCTCACCAACAAGGCTTTCCTATAGCAAACACTGTTGACCGCTATCAATGCATGTCTGTCTGTTTGCCTATTTTAAAAGCAGAGTTCCACCAATAATACTGCTTCCCCAAGGGCATGGAATAGCTGGGTACTATTTAAGAAACTTCAGTCAGCCCTTCAGACTTCTTTTCATCTGTCCATGCTGTGCTTTCTTCAGGGAGCAAGCATGGTGTCCCCCTTCCTCTTCCTGTAGTTTCTGCTTATAAGGGAAAGGCAGGACTGGCTACTACTATTCCCCTTAGCACTGTACCACTGCATGAGACACATCCCAGGCTGCAGCACGGACAGAATCATGCTGCAAAAAAGTCACCTTCTGGTGTCATATCGTGCCCAAGTTAATGCTAACCAGGACTTTCCATACACGTGCACCAGCACAGAGAACTGAGGCAGTTCCTGGAGCTTCCACAGCTTTGTCCCTGCCAGCTATTAAAAAAAAAAAAAAAAAAAAAAGCACTAATACAACACATTCTCTCTGTTTTTGCAGAGCTTCACATTGGCCATTCCTTGAGTCATGTAATTCAAGGAAATTGAGGCCTTAGGAAAGACAGATGCATGTGATTTGCTTGGACAGCGCGGGCTGGTCCCTGCCTTCCCCACCTGGGATAAGCTCCCTGCAGGCAGTGGGACAAACCAGTGGATGTGGGACACACAGCATACCCATTAAGCCTGCCTGAGGACAAGCACCTTGTGTAGGGCTACCTATTCCAAGAGCTGAGTCATGAAAGAGAAACAAAAAATAAATAATAGTAACAAAGCAGGTGCGAGGCTCTCGTTTTTAATGAGTGTCCGGTGTTTCCTGTCCCCCTGCCCTGCTGCAGCCTGGCTGAGCGGGTGCTCTAGTGCGTCTTGTCGTAGGTGCCGGCGCCTTTGTAGGCACCCACGTAACCGCTGTTGTCGGTGAGTTCCTCGCGGCCCGCCAGCCCCTTCCCCTTGCCGCTCTCGTCAAAGCGCTCCTTGTGGCTGCCGGTGTACTTGCTCGTGTCCGTCAGCCGCTCCACCGCGCCGGCCTTGGTGGCTTTCTGCAGCCACCACAGCAGGCAGGGGTTAGCCCAGGGAGGGCAGCCTCAGCACCAGGCTCACCCTTACACCAAGTGCATTGGGGAGGGGGCTGCTCACCGTGACGCCCACGTTGGCAGGCTCCTTGCCGTCCAGGAGGCCGTAGACGGCCTCCAGCGCCTCCTCAGGTGCCTTGCCCTTGAAGCGCTTGCCACAGAGCTCCTTCATGGCCTGCTGGAACTGCGCGAAGGTGATGGTGCGGGCGCCCTTGGTCCTGCAGGGTGGCACGAGTACGATCAAAGGGCTCACAGCCCTCATCAGGCCCTGCGTCTACCCCCACCACTGCTGCCCCCCACACAGTCCGTGCCCACTCACTTGACTTTGTTGAAAACGATGTCGACGTCAGTGCTGGTCACAGCCTTGCCGTCCATGACGCCACACTCCTTGCACATCTTGGAGAAGTTCTTCCCTGTCATGTCATTGCCACTGGCGGCCGTGTCACCGTAGGTCGCAAACTTGCGGAAAGCCTCCTCCACCCCGGACATGGCTCTTGTCTTGGGAAGAACAGAATGAGGAGCGGCGGGAAGGCCAAATTTTTCTGCTGCGGGTGGCTGCCAGGGGGACGTAGACTGCTGGGCTCTGGTGGCGCCAGGTGACCGAGGCCTGCGTCTCCCTGGCCACCGAGTATTGTGCCCCGGCGCCCGCCTCACAGCCTGGGCACAGCGGCAGCTCCATTGCCCTGGTGCGGTGAGTGTCACCTCCGGCAGATGAGGCCAGGATGGGAAGGAGGAGAAAATCCCCAAGCAACTCAGCCAACACAAGCACCCAAGATGTGTCCCAGGCTGGGACAGCTGTTGACAGCCCCAGAGGAAGGGAGGGAGTGCAGGGAGCCAGAGGCACTAGAGAGCCATGGGAACTCAGACCGAGGGTGCCAGTTCCAGCTTGCCTCACCCATAGAAAATTAAAATAATATGCCTTCTTTTATTATTTTTTTTCTTTTTTAATTGTCTATTACCACAATGTCTTTTTTCTTCTACTGCATCTGTGGGACACCGCAAACCTGTCTCAAGCCACTGGGCTTCCCAAAGCCTGTGCAGAGAAGAAAACTCTGTGCATCCTCGCGGCTTCCACAGCTACACCGATGCATGGAGAGGCAGGGCCTCTTCCCTGTAACTTAGGCCCACTATAGCTCCTATAAGACAATGATATCACCCCTGGGAGAGCTGGACACCAAGGGCCTGAGTGATTGAGAACACTGTTTCTGCCTTTCAGACTAGTTCTGACCAGCTGAAGGGATTTTGTACCTTTTTTTAAAAAAGAGATTTTGTACCTTTTTTTTTTAAAAAAAAATGATGTAGTTATTTTTAACTGAATATAAAAAGTTTACCTAGTTTTAGGGGAACACAAAGACATCAAAAAAGGCAAGTCTCTTCAGGAGTGAAGAAAAAAACCCACAACTCTCAAGGAGGTCAGGATTTCACCTCTTTACCACCCTGTAGCTCCAAACTACCTCCCTCTGAAATGCTGTGATCTCATGTGTTTCTGCACTGCTTAGCTTGTGTGTGACAACAAATAAACCAAAGGGTTTATTTCCCTTCTATTTCTTATGTATCTCTTGCATTTCTTGAAGCAGAGCTTCCTGCCACCATCACTGCAAGACCCTAAACAAAACCTTCTCAAACCGGACAAGTTTACAAAACTGCAGAAATTTCTAGGGCATCTCAGTCTGGGGTCCAAACAGATGATCCCATCTAACTCCGGTGTTCCCCCTGCCCAGGGCAAAGCCCTCTCTAGGAGTGGACCCACAGGCACAGCAAACGCACCAGGAGTTTGCTGAAGATCAGAGAAGGGGTCAATTTTATTTCCAGTTTTTTGTTCTTATGCTCGAGGGGAAAAAATAAGTCATTCACACGTACACACACACAAGTACACACACATACATGTTCAGGGCTTCTTTCTACCCACTTGTTGTACGAACAGAAGGACAAATGGCCAGACTGGTGTTCCTCTGGAAATTCGTGCTTATCTGCCTTCTCTATATCTGTATTTCTGTAGCAGATCCCTGACACTTTTGTCAACTGCATGTTTTATTAGTGGCAATTTTACCTTCTCAACTCATCAGTAAAAAGCATCCTCCCAAACACAGAAAGCTGCAAATTCCCACTGCAGGCTCTCCAGCTCCCTGTGTCCCCTGTGACCTGGCAGTAAGACAGGTCTAAATTCACTTAACACGGAGAACAGGGCTTCCAAGAGCTCCGTCTCTGAACAACAGCCCATATTTGAAGATTGCACCGCAAAGTTGCTCTGTTATGTTCCAGACAGACACATCGCTCTGGCAGAGTTAATGCAGAGATTAACCTGAATGGATGAATGGCCTCTGCTCTTCAAGTTTCCTGTGGCCATGTGTTGCATCCTCTCCACTTCCAGTCACGGGACTTCTGATATGGTCAGGCCAAAGAAATGCAGAATTTGGTCCCAAGAGTTCAGGTGAATATTTGAGGCTGTTGCCAGACTGTCATGAATTCAGCTTAAAATTACATTCAGGAAGGCTTGAAGATGCTGAAGACACAGAGGAGGATCATCGAAAACAAAAGAGAGAGAGAGAAAAAAGGAAAAAGCAGGGTCTTAATACAGTAACATGAATAACAAATAAAACAGACACACCCTCACGTCATTTCCCTATTCCCAAAATTGGTTAATCATTTTTAAAGAAATTTCAAATTACGAAGGGATATGTTACGTTGCTTAAACTCTCAGCTGTAGAGAGGTGATTAATTCTGTATCATCAATAAAATACTTAACTGCAAAACAGAGAGCAAAATTCAGCCTTCTGTTCACATGCATAATACTGCAGAGAAGTTGGAAGACAGTTTTGATACCATCTTCATTGAATCGTCATTATTTATTTATGGAAAAAATTGTGTTTTGCAGACACTAAAAAAGCAACAACAACTACGAAAAAGAGTTAGGGCATCTATACTGCTGAAGTAAACTCTCTGGAATAACCAAAACACAGAACAAAAGATTAACATCTGAAACTTTTTTATAGGCAAGAAGAATATTAACTTCTGCTGGTATGAATAAATGAATTCTAAATTATACTTTGTTCAATTTTATGAATTATTACAATAATGACATAAAATCCTTTTTTTTTTTTTTTCCTACAGGCATCTATGTACAGCATAAGACTTCCCTTTCAGCACCATAATCAGAGAAACTGTTTGGATGGTGGCATTAAAGCAACGAAATTCCAATTACTGTATAAAGCACTATAAATTTGTCAAAATGAGTTGTTCAAATTACAGCTATATGCAGCAAACCCAATGATGGAGGAAGATGCTAAAGCAAAACTTTTCTGAGGAGCATGAGTGTTAGATCCTGTGTTTGAACCAAGGCCATGTACCTCTATACCTTTGTAGCTGAATTGCCCTTTTGCTGGGAAGATACCTGTAGATGAAAACAAAGTTTTTGTTAAAATCAAGTATCAGGGTATAGTACACAGTACAAGTTTCACTATCTGGCTAAATAAACACAGTGTCTAATGCAGAAGTATGGACAAAGAGGAGAGAACAAAGCAAAGTGTTAGTGTATAGTTTTAAAAGGGAAGTTCTACAGAGTATCTGGAAGAACAAGGATCTAACACATAGGGATTTGCAAAACCACTTGTCAGAAATTAAAATAAACCAAAAGAGACTAGACGCATAGTAATTCTCCGTTAAGCTATAGGATTTCTCAGCAGTAACTTCAGTTTTTGCACCTTATTTTTGTTGATGGTGTCATACACACATTCTCACACAAGGAAATATTTTTTTCCAACATGCAGATCAAACAGTTGTTCAAGCAAATTTTTTTGCTTTGAGGTCAATCTGAGTCTGGAAAGACTCCCACAGGTCTGTTCAGGGAATGTATGTTTTAATGGGACACAACAGACTGTACTTTCAGGTGTGAATTTGTCTACAGTGGATGGCATTCCCTGAGGCTTGTCCCAGGACGTGGGGCTCTGTCTGAGTCAGGCTCTCTTCGTGTCTGGCAGAGCCACCCCCTTCTCTTGGTCCTGCATGCCTGTTGGAGGATGGGTTGAGCTGCCTGATTTTAGCAGAAATTTTAGCCTGAAGAAATTTTTGCTCCCCGACTGCATTCCCACACAAGGACTCCAGGGCAGACTCCTCAGTCTCCATGTGCCCCTTTCTGACCCTTCTTCTCTTTAGACTGTAAAACTGGTATGAAGTTTCCTGATGATCTGGATGTGTCCTTAGGCGCTTGATCTCTGTGAGGTTTTTTGCTTTAGATTGAGAGACATTAAATTATTCTCAGGAAAATATGTGAACTTTAAAAAAAAAATCATCACCAGTTATCTCAAGAATCATCTCTGTCACCATCAAAAAAAAAAAAATAGAAGGCCTTTTATAACCATCAGCCATAGAGAGAAAAGAGCTACAGCCTAGTCAATGCACTTTGATCAGAATAAATGACATAATTATGGTGAGACTACAGCTGTACTTTGGAGCTTTTGTATGAATTTCCCTTGGCAGAATAACCACCCTCAATCAAAATGATCTATTTAGGACACATAAATGTTCTCTTTGGCCAGGAGTCAGCGTATTACATAAATCTTCAGAAGTTAATTTTTTATATGTAAATATATTAGGTAAATTTGAACATACTGACAAGGTCAATACCTTTTTTGGGGAAGTGGATGGGATTTTTTTTCTATTTTTGGTTACAGTTCCAACAAAGTTTTTGTGTCTGAGAAGAAGAAAGGGGAGTGTTCTCTCCATCTGAAATGCTCATAACTAACAGCATCCAGCTCCATGATAAACCCTTTCAAAGCTGAAGAAAAGCCCAGCTGGTCTCAGCACTCACCTCTCCCATTACAGTTGCTGGGGTTTCATGGCACCCTTCAGAGTAGACTATGGTCCTGTGGCATCTCATGAAGATGATGGACTCCTAGATGGATGTACCAATTCGTTGAAATTCTGCCAAGGCTTGGAAAAAAATCTCTTACATAAATGCCTTTACAATACTCTAGCCATTGCCATTGAGAAATATGGCATTTAATTATCCCATTAGTGATTAGCATTGCGAGCTGTTAAATTTGACATTTGCATATATACTTATGTAATATTATTTATCTGCATCACCAATATAACGTCCACTGAATTCACTGCAGCTACATTAGGAACATCAGCTACATTCATTTTGCTCCTAAAGTCGGTCTTTCTAGTCTGATTTGGCTACCTTATACGGGCTCATACCGCAATTCTTTACCTTCAACTTGATTTGATCCAATTCATAGAATCATAGAATCATAGAATCATAGAATGCTTAGGGTTGGAAGGGACCTCTAGAGATCATCTAGTCCAACCCCCCTGCATACGCAGGGACACCTAAAGCACGTGGCACAGGACTGCGTCCAAGCGGGTTTTGAAGATCTCCAGAGAAGGAGACTCCACAACCTCTCTGGGTAGCCTGTTCCAGTGCTCTGTCACCCTCACTGTTAAGAAATTTTTCCTTAAGTTCCTATGGAATTTTTGATGTTTCAGTTTCCGGCCATTTCCTCTAGTCCTATCAGTGGCCACCACTGAAAAGAGACCATCCCCGTCCTCTGCACTCCCTCCCTTGAGGTATTTATATACACTGATTAGATCCCCTCTCAGCCTTCTCTTCTCCAGGCTGAACAGGCCCAGCTCCCTCAGCCTCTCCTCATAGGGCAGATGTTCCAGGCCCCTGATCATCCTTGTAGCCCTGCGCTGGACTCTCTCCAGCAGCTCCACATCCCTCTTGTACTGTGGAGCCCACAACTGGACACAATACTCCAGATGCGGCCTCACCAGGGCTGAGTAGAGGGGCAGGATCACCTCCCTCGACCTGCTGGAGACGCTCTTCTTAATGCACCCCAGGATCCCATTGGCCTTCTTGGCCACGAGGGCACACTGCTGCCTCATGGTCAACTTGTTGTCCACCATGACACCCAGGTCCCTCTCTGCAGAGCTGCTCTCCAGAAGGTCGGTCCCCAGCCTGTCCTGGTGTCTGGGGTTATTCCTCACCAGGTGCAGGACCTTGCACTTGGCCTTGTTGAATTTCATGAGGTTTCTCACTGCACAGTTGTCCAGTCTGTCCAGGTCCCTCTGGATGGCAGCGCAGCCCTCTGGGGTATCAGCTACTCCTCCCAGTTTGGTATCATCAGCAAACTTGCTGAGGGAGCACTCTGTGCCTTCATCCAGGTCACTGATGAATAAATTGAACAGGACTGGACCAAGGACTGACCCCTGGGGGACCCCACTAGCCACAGGCCTCCAACTAGACTCTGCACCACTGATCACCACTCCCTAGGCCCTGCCATCCAGCCAGTTCCTAATCCATCTCACTGTGCACTCATCTATCCCACACTTCCGGAGCTTGCCCAGGAGGATGTTGTGAGGGACGGTGTCAAAAGCCTTGGAGAACCATATTAGAGCATTAATTGATTACTACAGGCAGTAGTAATTTCCAATTTCCCAATTTTCCCAATTCCCCAATTATCTAAGAAAAAGAAATGATCTTCTTTTGGCTTTTGGCTTCAACGAGTTCATCCATTTGAACGTCATTCCAACAGCATTTTTCTTCATTCAAAAGCCTTTTGGCAGCTCTTCAATTCAGATATAGCAGAAGACTATCTGTGAAACTACTTGCTTAAGATACACTTGTTGCATAAGTACAAATATTATTGCTATTATTTTGGAACACATCATGTAAGGGAAGCAGCTACAAGAAGCATAAATTTAAAAGTAATTTTAAGGTTAATATACTTGCCCAAATAAAAAAGCAAGTCAAGTATGTTTGTTTTTTTAAAAAGGTGCTAGCTCACACTATGAGATGATTGCCATAAACATATCTCTAGATATCTTTTGTAATGTAAGCATCTGAATTGCTTAGATTCTTACATAAATGAGTTTGGCAACCATCAGCTGCGGAGTCATGTTCATATCCCCTGAAGATGCTGGTGTCTTGTACTAGATAGTTAATCCTTGTCACCTACAGATTAGTGCATGTTGGGCAAATCCCTCTAGCTGCTTCCCAAGCTATGCTCACACCACAACTGAGGCTGGCCACCACGTTGCTTCAATAGTTTGAGTCTTCCCCTCTTCCTGCCACATACCTTGGCCTGTCTAGGTACCAGAGAAAATATTTTAAACTATTAAAGGTAAGCATCGAACAAAAGAAAATGAAAAATTATTAATAATAAAGAACAAGGACCTGGGAGCTGAGTACCCTTCCATTTTAAAGATTTATTCATGGCAGCAAGGCAGTGTCTCAGATGTTTTTGCCAGAGTTGAATGTGGGGATGAAGGTATGTCCCTGACTGGGAAAGTATATTCTGCTTTCTTGGCACAACCCATGCAGAGAAAGAACATTAAATTCTATCAAGCTGCTGCTCTTGTCCTAGATGAGGTGGAAGTCACACTCTTTTTATTACAGAAGTCACAGTCTTTTAATTATAACAAAAATCTATATCTCTTTAAAGATGAACTGTTTTATTGATATGCTGCATTGCACTGCAATGGTGCATCGGACCACAAGGTCCTGCAAAGACTGTGACTTCATGAGGTAGACTTTAGGGTAAGGAGAGTGCAGGGTTGGGTGGAGAGTAGGGCAGCGTAGAATAGAGTGGAGAGTGGAAGGTAGGGAGTAGGCTAGAATAGAAGGGAAGGTGGATGGTAGTGGGTAGGGTAGAATAGAGGGTAGGATTAGGGTAGGTTTGTTTTAGATTAGGTAGGTTTATGTTATGATTAGGTTAGGGTAGGATTAGAATAGGTAAGATTAGAGTATGACTAGGGTATAGCTAGGTTAGAGTAGTTAGGGTTAGAGTCGTGTTAAGGGAGGATTAGGGGAGGAGAGGGAAAGCGAGAGGGAGAGGAGGAGGGCAGGGAAAGGTAGGGTAGGGTAGTGTAGGGTGGGTGATGACAAGGCTGATGCTAACAAGATAAAGACAACTAGTATCTTCCTCTGAATGAGCTTTCTTCTTCATAATAGTTTAAATGCTTTGCTTAAGCTAATTTATAACTTGCGAACTGTATTCAGAGTATTGTTTTGATTTTTGCCATCTGCACTCACAGCCTAGATACAGAAGCCTCAGAGGCAAACTCTTTGTATGTGGTTGCTTTCTTCACAGCACCTGTTGATAATATCATGCAACCTTCCACTACCCACATGCTAATCTGTCATGTTCTAGATGTACTGGTTATAAAGGCATAGTCCAATCCCTGAAAGAAACATGCTAATATCCCATTGTGCATGTGAAAATAGAATTGGCTATTCATGTCTTCATGCAAGACATGACAGTGTTCAAAAACTGTTTGTTTAAGCAGTGTTCTATTTTGCAGTGAAAACATTTCTTTTCATTTTGATTTCACTAATGATCATCAACAAATCGTAGTACCTTTATCTCAAGTCATCTGGGATCATATCAGTTCATCTCTATAACCAACACAATTGGCAATGTTAGCTGCAGTGGAGCTGTTACTACGTGCTCAAGACCCAGATTTCTTTTGGCAACTTTGTCCCATTGGACTGGGAGGTCATTCATACAGATATGCAGGGCTGAAGCCATTTCTCACCACTGAGGGGAGGCCAGACCTTTGTGAGCTAAAATCTAGCCCTAGACCCACCTTTGGAGTCTAGCTCCACTTCCTGCATTGCAGGACCAGAGTCTCAAAGAAATGAGAAAAATATTGCACTTCGATTTACGTGCACTGGGATCTATGCAGACCTTGGACTAATGTGTTCTGTTCTAAGTTGCAATTTTTACACGGTGGTTGAAGCTTTTTAGTCTTGTCAGACCTTTTGGTTTGACCCGTCAGTGATTCTGTGCTGAAGAAAGCCAATGTCATGCCAGTCTTCAAAAAAGGCAAGAAGGAGGACCCAGGCAACTACAGGCCAGTCAGCCTCACCTCCGTCCCCAGAAAAGTGATGGAACGGCTCATACTGGCTGTTGTCTCCAGGCACGTGGAGGACAAGAAGGTGCTCAAGAGTAGTCAGCATGGATTCACCAAGGGGAAATCTTGCTTGACTAACCTGATAGCCTTCTAGGATGGAATGACCAGCTGGATAGACGAGGGGAGAGCAGTGGATGTCGTCTATCTCAACTTCACCAAGGCTTTTGACCCCGTCCCTCACAACATCCTCCTGGGCAATCTCCGGAAGTGTGGGATAGATGAGTGCACAGTGAGGTGGATTAGGAACTGGCTGGATGGCAGGGCCCAGAGAGTGGTGATCAGTGGTGCAGAGCCTAGTTGGAGGCCTGTAGCTAGCGGTGTCCCCCAGGGGTCAGTCCTCGGTCCAGTCCTGTTCAATTTATTCATCAATGACCTGGATGAAGGCACAGAGTGCTCCCTCAGCAAGTTTGCTGATGATACCAAACTGGGAGGAGTAGCTGATACCCCAGAGGGCTGCGCTGCCATCCAGAGGGACCTGGACAGACTGGACAACTGGGCGATGAAAAACCTCATGAAATTCAACAAGGCCAAGTGCAAGGTCCTGCACCTGGTGAGGAATAACCCCAGACACCAGGACAGGCTGGGGACCGACCTTCTGGAGAGCAGCTCTGCAGAGAGGGACCTGGGCGTCATGGTGGATGACAAGTTGACCATGAGGCAGCAGTGTGCCCTCGGGGCCAAGAAGGCCAATGGGATCCTGGGGTGCATTAAGAAGAGCGTCTCCAGCAGGTCGAGGGAGGTGATCCTGCCCCTCTACTCAGCCCTGGTGAGGCCACATCTGGAGTGTTGTGTCCAGTTCTGGGCTCCACAGTACAAGAGGGATGTGGAGCTGCTGGAGAGAGTCCAGCGCAGGGCTACAAGGTTGATCAGGGGCCTGGAACATCTGCCCTATGAGGAGAGGCTGAGGGAGCTGGGCCTGTTCAGCCTGGAGAAGAGAAGGCTGAGAGGGGACCTGATCAGTGTCTGTAAGTACCTCAAGGGAGGCAGTGAGGAGGATGGTGCTGGCCTCTTTTCAGTGGTGGCCACTGACAGAACTAGAGGTAATGGCCACAAACTGAAGCACCAAAAGTTCCACAGGAACTTAAGGAAAAAATTCTTGCCAGTGAGGGTGACAGAGCACTGGAACAGGCTGCCCAGAGAGGTTGTGGGTTCTCCTTTTCCGGAGAGCTTCAAAACCTGCTTGGATGCCACCCTGTGCCACGTGCTCTAGGTGACCCTGCGTGTGCAGGGGGGTTGGACTAGATGAGCTCTAGAGGTCCCTTCCAACCTTAAGCATTCCATGATTCTATGATTCCTGTAGCATAGGCAAGTGTGAGATCTAGCACCTGTTCTTTTCATTGCCCATATCTCTCAGTTAGGCATTTGAGCCTTTTGGATATGGTAATGGGTCTGTTGTCATAATGGGTGTGGTAATGGCTATGTTATGGTGGGGTGGTCACAGTGGGTACAGTGGGCCATAATGGGTAGGGTAGAAGGTACAGTAGTGTTGGGGATGGAGGGCAGGGTGGAAGGTAAGGCAGTGTTGAGGACAGGGTAGGGTTAAGGGTAGGCTAGAGTAGGGTAGGATAGAGTGAATGTGGAGTAACTATGACTCTCTTAGTTCAACTTGGCCTCTGCATTAGGCGTGCCACCTCCTCCAGGCACCTGATGGATACTCCAAACGGGGAACCAAATGCACAGCTCTCCTAGGGTGATCATGACTATGTGTGGTTTCCTCTGCCGTGTGAAGGATTCATTCCTTGAACATTGTCAGTAGAGTGGGTGGGCAAGTTGGCCTAACCAAAGCTTAAGAGCCTCTGGTTACACCATGGGCTCCATGACTGGTAAAAATAATGAGGCATTGACGAGTTAGTTTGAACAGTCTCTCACTGACATGGTGACATGGCTCTACCTGCTTAGGGGAACAAGTATCCATACCTCTTGCTGGATGTGACATGACAAGCAAGCTGTTGAATGGGTGACAGATTTGTTTATCATAACCCCTTGGCCACTTGAGGTGCTTGATGGCTGGAGGAAACCTAACCAGTGGTTTCCTCTTGAGGCAGCGTCTGTGCTTTCCTGGCATTATATCAGGAGATGGACCCTCATGAAGTCCTATAGCCTTGCGTAAGGTGGCAGGGACACTCAGTAAGCTTACTGCTCATGCTGGCGAGATAGTAGATGCATGCTCCTGAAAGAGAGCAAAATTTTTCACATAGACAGTGAGTCTGCTCAGTTCCCTGGAAAAGCTGGTATCCCATCTATGCTTAATCTGGCTGTGGAGAGGGTAAGGAATGTGGTGATGGGCACACCTGTGGGGTAAAGATTGAGCAATCACAATGCGATTGGCTGCACCAAGCTCCCAAATCCAGCATTACCATCTAGATGCAGATATTGCCTTTGTTCACCAATGACACTCACTGGACACGACTCCGTGGATGGGCCACATACTATCTCAGAAAAGGCATCAAGAGAGTAGAGTGGAGGGTAGGGTAGGGTAGGGTAGCGAGAGAATGGAGTGGAAGGTAGGGTAGGGAAGGGAAGAGGGAAGGGTGGAAGGTAGGAGGAAAGGTAGAGCAGAGGGGAGGGTTGGGTTAGGGTTGGGTTAGGTTTGGGTTAGGGTAGGTTTAGGGTGGCATTAGGTTAGGTTAGATAGGGTATCCAAGATGCCAGAAGTCCTTTGAAAGAATGGAAGGCAGTACCTGATGAGGGTTACAGTCCCTTGCATACAATGAGATATCTCTTTATGCTGATTTTGATGACATTTTTTCATATAATCATCAACATCAGAGGGAGAATAACTGTACTACACTCCAGTAGCAGTGTTGTGTCCTTCTTTGCTGAAAGAAGACTCTACAGGCAGACTGAGAAACAAGAGCACCTCTCTATCCTTATCTCTAGGCCACAGCATTATAAGCAAATGAAAGGACAAATTTTCCTTGTAATGTGAAATTGCTGAGATCACATCCACACGATGCTTTGTATAGTAGAAATATAAAGAGGTTTCAGAAAGCAATCAGGCAAAGCTAAGGAGGAAAGGGCTATAAAGGGCCATTGAAGAGAGAGAGATTACCACCTCCGGCAAGCCACTGGTTGCTGGAAGCACATATCAGAGGCAAGACGCATGAGTGGATGAACTTCCTCTGACCCTATACGGTTGGCTTTACACTGCCAGTCAATTACTTTCACACCTCCAGACCATGGAAGACAGTAATAAAGTATTTTTTCAGTCATTCTTATCTTTCTACTTCTATCCTGAACTGCTGTGCATACAGAATGGGAAAACTTTAGATCGATTCTGGTCCAAGATTCTTCTTAAATAAATAAATAAATAGATAGATAAGCAACCAGCTAGTGTGCTGCAAAATATTGCTTCTTTCAGGCTGAAAATGTTTAAAAAAAGCCATGTGGTGCTGCAGATGGGAGTCAAAGCAGCTCATATGGTGTTTGGTCCTGGAAAAAAAGCACCTTGTAATCACAGTGAAGGGGATTAGCAGGACCCTGTATGCCAAAGAGTGAGAGAGGACAGCTCAAGGGAAACAGAAGAGTCAAATGCTCCTTTCCACTATTTTGCAGCTCATAAGATAATTTGCATTTGACACAAGCAACGGTGACATTTTCTAGCCTGCGTCAGAGGAGCTGACACCTGTTTTGCACATTCCGCATTGCTCAAGAGGTGCAAGCCGACACGGATGGAGACTCGGGACAGTGCATGTGACTACAACACATTTGAGCTTCCCAGGGGGTGGTTAATTTCA
Organism: Tinamus guttatus; assembly: GCF_059628265.1. Lineage (NCBI taxonomy): Eukaryota > Metazoa > Chordata > Aves > Tinamiformes > Tinamidae > Tinamus > Tinamus guttatus. The sequence continues at coordinate 379,704 of NW_028288976.1, forward strand.
TCTATTTTGATCCCAGCAAAGGCAGTACAGGCTTTGTCACCAGCCCAGGAGGAGCCACGGGGAGGCGCTGAGGGCATTTCCCTTACCATGGCAAGAGGTTCTTGTTTCTCCCTGATGCCTGGCCCTGTTCACTGGCCAGGTTGATGGCAGATATCCTGTAACACCAGAATGGAAGACAAGCAGGGCAATGCCGAAGGATCAGTCCAACACCTGCTAATAAAACAGGGAGCCTCCTCTAGCTATGAGCAAATTGTTCTTGAGAGCAGGATGCCTACAGATCCACACAGGGTTATTTGGCGGCATTGGGCCCAGGAGGTGGGCTCAACTGAGGAGATGTGCTGCTTGCCAGTCCACAATGCCCAATGTGACATGGTTTCCTTTACCCTTTTTTTCCTGGGACAGACTCTCAGTGGGTGTAAATCAGCATAAACGTGCTGTGGTCAGCACGTCTCTGCCAACTGACACTAGCTGAGAATTTGGCTGTAGGTCCTTATTTTCCTGAAGACATAGCAACAGTCCTGAAGCATGTCCAAATCCTTACTCCTCCCTGTGCACTCTCTCCTGTCCCTCCTGGCAATAGATCTATGTAAAAGGAGCCAGTTGTGAAAAAAATGTTCCATTTTTAAAAGCCTAAGATTAAGAAGGGAACAGAAAACACTCCCATCGCTTCCCTTTCTCCCTCTTGCATGGACACATTTGGCTGCCCCATGAGGGAGTGCAGGTTTGCTGGACCTGAGCCACAGACTGGGCTGGATATTTCCACCAGCCCAGTGAAGGGGAACAGGCCATCACTGTCAGGTCAGAACAAGCACACAGTATTTTACGCAACTATTTTTGTGGTGGGATCGGATGGCCCGGTATCTGGGACATCTGCCGGAAGCAAGACACCCTTTGTGGGAGTCTACACAACTCAGCTGCCCTCACTCTGCCGGTTGCTGAAGCCACAGCCCGGGACTGCTCTTCAGATCTGGTTAAGGACAGAAAAAAACAAAACCCAGCTTACTTGACACTGATATCAATCAAGATCTCCGTTACCATCCTAGGTACAAAACCAAAGGACTTGCGGTGTCCTCGCTGCACTTCTCCCCCTTCCTCAAATCCTATTTTTGAGTTCAGGGCTGGAGAGAACTCATGGTTGTGGTGGGACCTCACCATCTGCCATATCTAATTATAGAGGAATCCTGGTCTTTATTTTAAGAAAAACTTTTTTATTATCAAAAAAGTATCCCAGCACGCACACACTTTCACACTTGATCCGCACAAACACAATCGTTCAACAGACAATTTCAGACGTTGGTTCTTCATCACAACAGGAGATAAATATAAACTTTCACCACCCTGAAGTCTCCTCCAACCTTTTTTTCTACTTTAACCTTTGCATTTTTTATAGCTAATTCTTAATGCCAATTTTCCACTATGAAATCCAATATTTGGAGTTATGCTGCCTCAAACACAGTCATGCCTCATTGGATTATGAGACAATATTCTGCTGCCTCAAACACATTCATGCCTACTCATAACCCAGTCTCTGTTAGAATCAATAGGTGCTCCAGGCACACATGTCAAGCAGTCGGTTAGCAGAGGGCTCTTTACACTGACCTTTTCACCCTTTCTTGGAGCAAAGACACTTTGTCATTTTTCCCTGTGGTGAGAAAAAACACACATATAATGTGGTTGACGCTAAGGAAAGGTAGTATAGGGTCAGGATTTACTTGCAGTCCTGACAATCTCTGATTTTACATGTGGCAAATATTCAAAAGAATGTCAGGCGACTACCTGAGTAAAAGTCACAGCAGCTATTCCCAGTCTTTCCTAAAGAAGTGAGAATAAACCTGAAATTTTACTGCAAAGCTTTGAAAACTTCTTCAAGAAAAGGTACTCTCAAGTCAACAAAGTCAACAAAGGAATTTTGTTGGAAAATATCTTGCTTTTTTATTGTTATAGGAGATCACGATGGTCCCTTTGGCATTAAAAATCTCCAGAAACTTGGCTTTAAGCAATGCATTTGAGGGACAGAATGAGTTGTGGTTACCTACTGCAAGAAGAAGCACTAGTCCTTCTTTTTCTGTGGTCATCTGCTGAGGGAGGATTAGCAGACACTGCATATCAGTCAGGCCTAGGAAGGGAGAAGACCACCCAGGTGGTACATCCACCCCATGACACACAGATTTAGTGGTGCAGGACATGGCTCAGTGCTCCCAGCAGCCTCTGAGGATCTCCCTCTCAAATGTGCCACATCTTTCTTTGAGAAGACAGTAGTTTGAGGTTGGTTTGGTCTCTACTGAGCTCTGCATCCAAAATCCAAAAGTGCTGTACAACAAAACCCTTTTGAAGTTTCTCAGGGCTATTTACGATTACTAAAACGTAACCATAAAATCAAAGAAAATGAAAAGCAGCTTAGTGCACTTGAATAGCCAATAATTATATGTGAGTTCTCCATAATATATAGTTGAAAAATGAGACACAGCAGGCAGAAGTATCAACAAACCATAAATCATGTGAGAGGAAGAGGAAATCTGGAAGAGACCTCAAGAGTCTTCTTTTTTAGGGCAAAATTACCATCAATGCCGTTCCAAACAAATGTTTGTGTTATCTTACACTAGATAAGATGAACATCAAACATCTAGAAAAGGGGTTTCCATAAGCTCCCAAGGCAATCTGTCCCAGAGCTTTGCTTTTTCTGTTTTAAAGAGATTTTCATAATATTTAACCTATTTTTTTCTTCTTATACTTTGAGTCCATTCCTTCATCTTATATCCAGCAGGAATATGAAAATAAATAGGAAGCAAATTTGAGAAATTACACTGTATCTTGAAGAAGCAATTGCAAGTCTTTACGAGATGATGTTAAGACATTTGGGCTTACATCTCTATTTTTTTTCCCTTTTGATATTGTTTTTATAGTCAAATTCATTCCCACATTCACACTGTTGGTAAATCATCTGCTAAACCAGAACACTCTCTGCAAAGATGTGGAAATGGACGAGAATACTGAAGTCCTCCAAGAACCCACTTACCTCTGTACAAGTGTACATTTCAAGGTCAGCAGACCTGCTGGGATCTTCAGTCCTGACATCTAGAAAGTATGACCAGAAATTATACCAACCTCATCAGCTACCCAATGCACAGGCAGTTTAACAGTCTACAGTCTCTTACTTGTAAGAATTTATGCTGAAGGCCTTCAAAGTGTTCTGGTTGAGCCACACTGCCCCTCTCATACAATAAGAATTTTATCATTGATTTAATTTGAGAACTTTTGATAATTCCCAAGAAGCAGAGTCTTTCCACATCCAGGCTGAAGCTTCACTGTGATATTTCATTTAAAGGCAGAAATCAGTTCCTACACAGCACACAATTTGTAAAAACAATGCTGATGAGATTGGCATATTGTATTATTGAATATTGGCATATGTATTCGCATAGAAGGACATTTGTCATCTTTGATGGTCATGTTCAGTTTGTCCTAGACTACCTACCCAAACCAACATTGGCAGAATCCACAGGGCAGATCCACAAGGAGAAAGAACTGTCATCACTTTGCTGACTTTTGCTGGTTAGCAATGATTTGCATAAATTAAGGATCTGGTCCCTAAATATCTACATGCCTTTCCATCTGTTTTTACAGAAATACTCTTCTAAAGAAAGTAAGTAACCTCCAGTTGCAGACTGGTCTTAGTTTCCTTTGGATGCTTTCACAAGCATATTATGGTTGCAAGAACAGGCGTGAGCATTCAGCCTCAATATAAGTACTTTGGTCTTCACTAGTAGCATACAGAACTGCTTACATTTTTAGAAACTGATTAAAAAAGGTTTTATAATTGGGTCTGACTGAAAAAAAAAAGCATGTTTAAGAAGGCGTTATTGCAATTTAACTGGGACAATTATTACACATATATATTCAGTGTGGCAAGTTTTGCCTTTGAAATAAGATCTGAAAGAATCTCAGCACCTTTTAAAGCCTTAACACTTAACATTGCAAGCACACCAAACTTTTCTTTCTTGACAAAAAGCAGTAACACTACTTACAGAAAGATTTGGCAGTTGTCTGTTATTTGTGTCCTAGTCACAAGATATAAACCATGGCATCCTAAGCCTTTAGGCTGACACGATCCTAGGAAGAAAATGTCATATGGGATCACAACAGCTTAAACAAAAACAGCCAGGCAAGGTGTCATAAGCCTTTTCAGAAAAGATGAGAAGCTTTTTTTCAGGTAGCTGCACCAAGAAGGCTAATAAAAGAGGGGGCAAGAGAAATTCCAAGTAGAATTTCTGCAGTTTTTAAACAGCACACAAACCCCGACTTTGGGGACTTTTTTAGGTCAGACTAATGTCAGTAGATAATATTTAGGCTGAAGCTGCAAGGCATGGAACTGTGGGCCTTGTGCTTGCCAAAGCCTGCTAACACAAGCTGTCTCACACTGTTCAACTCTACTAACAGACAGCAAGTCTGATTGGGCAGGGTGTAAACTAGCTCAGGTGTAGCTTTCCTTTCATGATCAAATAACTTACAGTAACAGGTCTGTTCTCTTATGCAACCCTTGTCTCAAGTTTTGCAACAGGTGACTTTTCATCTTTTGATTTTGCAAATGTACTTGTCAATCACCTGCATTGCACAAGATTTCCCCTGGACTGAAAGAGGAAAAAGTGGATCTGATCTATAGCGAGGAGATGTAATAAGCCATTCTTAGAAGACTATGTGTCTTCTTTTCTCTTCTTCATGACTAAATACTATTACTTTCCCAAAGAATAAGGGCACATGTCCAAAATCCTTCAGGCCTGGGAGACTTTCCTAAGCATTCTGCTCTGATTTATTGTTCTTAAACATCTCTACACAGCTGGTCCAAATGTGGCCTGAAGTCTCTTACTCATCTCCCGGCTCTGTGTGTGATCACAGGCATTCCTCACCCCTGTTGAAAGGTGCTGTCAGCACAGTGTATGATTTCTTTCTCATACCCTTCCTGACACACTTATAGTGGCAATAGCTCCAGAAGCAAGACCCATTTGGTAAGAAAAAAAGTTCTAGTTGCCAATAGAGCTCAAAGGAACTACTTTAAACTATACGCACACACACATAAATCTTTTGCTGTAATATCACAGGTCCCCTGGAAAACAATGCTAACAAATACTCTTGGGTGTGGGCAAGATCTCATCTACTTTTTCCCCATCACAGAGCCCCTATATGACCATTTCAAGACGACCGGGAGTTTGTATGCCAACCTCACAACTACAAGGTCTTATGTCTTCTCACAGATCTTATGCTCCAGGTCTTCTGCCACAGTTTTTCAGCAAGTCTGCAAGTAAGAGCATGTGTTTGGGCAACTCTGGTCCCCACCAGTCACCATGTGGTGCCAGATTGCAGCTCAGAGTTGGCCAAGCAGTGGTGGAAGGACCTGAAACCCTCTGTGGGAATTCCTAGCATTGACTAGTTCCCGAGGAAGCTCTGTTGACCTCCCAAATACTCTTCGCTGCAGGCAAACTGTAAAGATTCAAGAAGGAAATACAACAAAATATCATGCTCTGCTTGCCATAAGATGATTTCTGTGCCTCATGCAGCCAACAACCTGGCTAATCTTTGGGAATAGTCTATACCCCTCTGAGCTCTGACAATTGCAGTCTTTCCTAGAAGTACTCTCTCCCACGGTGGTTTTACATGCCTGCACACACAAAACCTTCAGCAATTTCTGTAACCCCACCTTTGATAACTGATCCAACCAGGTTGTCTGTTTGTATCTCTCTACCTTACTAACGCAGTCCTGGATCATCTGTTCAGTGGCTGGCTGGAAGACTGTTTTTGAAATACATCTTCATATGGGGTATATACAGGTGGCAAAGAAATTTGCATTATATTTGAGCTCATGTAAGTCCATAGTCCTTAATGTCTCTGAACAGAACTATTAATTTACAAATCTATAGGGAAAATAAGAAATACAGCCCATTAGTACTGGTTGGAAGAGTTTAAACATACGACAAGCAACTTAGCTGGGATTCTGGGATATCCTTGGGAAGGTCCCCTCTATATATGTCTTATGGGAAATGGGAAATGTGGGAAACAACCCACATGCCTCCTTACCATGACAGCACTCTCAACTCCTTGAAATCACCAAGAATTCCTCTGAAGAAACCAGAACAAGGTACTTTTTGTGCCCCCAGATATTTCGTGCTCCTCTCTCTGCCCAGGTCTTAGTCATTTCTCCCATTTAAAAGACAGCAAAAATGCCCTGTTGCCATGTAACCACGAACTGCACTGATCTTGTATTAAATTATCCTTAATTTGCTGTTGGGGTTATCAGCTATTTTTCTAGATGTAATCAGGACACTCTTCTAAAGTCAAGAAAACTAATTATGTTCACCATTAATGTGAGAAGTTTTCTAATTAACCTACTCCATAGCATGACAAAAACCTTTTCACATTTGTTCCTGTAACTCTTGCCCAATAGGACTTAATTGCATTTTGCACTTTTACACTAGGGGAAAGACATCAATGTCTCATTAAAATTAGTATTTTATGACACTTAAATTGGAGAACTCTGACTAATGGTATTAACCACAAGGGCTAAATGTTATGAAGAACTAGAAGAAAGCTTAGTTTTGGCCCAGGGAATATTGTTTATGCCTGATGGATAGTAGAGGAACTGAAGGTTTTGCTCTTTAGGAATGGAAATGAGAAATGCAGCCACGTAATTTCTTGTTGTCTTGTTAATTTACTAAACAACTTGGATGCGATTCCTTTGAGAGAGTAAAAACAAGTGACAAATGTACATGATTCTCTTCACAGAAGATTAACACCTGCTAACAGGGCCCGCAGACAGAGATGGCTCACATCACCTTCTTGCTCTAGGCCTCATCAAGCTCTCTCCTGAGAGGCCTTTTTTCTGTGCCAGCCCCTGCTTTAGGAATGTTTAACACAAGGCTGCTCAAGGAGAAGGTATGCAACTCAGGCAGCTCCTCCTGCACAGCTGCCCTGATGCCAAGGAACTGCCAGGCTCCATCTTCTGCCTGCAAAAATGGGGGAGTTCAAGAAATTCTCAGCCACCTGCCACCCACTGCTCTGGGAACATCAGCCATGCCAGCCTTACCCATACCGATGAACCCATAATTTTATCTTCCTACATGAAAATCTCATGTTACTTCATCCTCCCTTGTCTTTTCATTCAGGCATCTGTGACTACAGGACCTAGGAGTCCTACTAAGCCTCTCATTCAAGATCTTGCCTAGCTTAGTCTGTATGGAAAGTGCCTGGAGACCTGTAAGTCCCCAGGTACCTACAGTATCAACTTGACTATAAGCAAAACCTAGGTTTGAAACCATGCTCCCACTGGGTGAAACTCATCCAGACTTAAATCACCTCTGTCCCCAGAGAAGGGGAATCCCCATGAGAGCAGAGGCTTTGAATCAAGTCCCCATGCCAGTCGGGAGTGAAGACAGAGGGTTTTCTCAGTCAGAAAAAGCATCAAAATAATTCCTATGTCATTAGCACTTTAGCTGCAACAATAACTCTGAAATAAATTCATCTTCAATACTCTGAGCACCCTCTGACATGTAAAGTCTACTTGAGCAATTTCCAAGCAAGTAATGGCAGTTTGCTCTCTTTTACTATGAGGCATGTCCGCAGTAATTCAGCTGACTTCGCTGGGCTTGCTCTATATCAGCCTCTATGACAAGAGATTTTTGCTCTTATTTCAGTTTTTAAATTTGATGAATAATGCTACTGGCCCAGTGAGCAACCCTGGGATGAACCAGCATCTTACATATCAAAATGAAAAACATTTTGGAAGATGCAGCCGTTGATTCCAACCTCTGTAAAGCTTAATGAAATTGTGTAAGGTGGTAATTTATACCATTAGTAGTTTATTGGAACTCTCTGCTCTCTCCTGAAGATTCTGTGTGGTTTGTCTATAGTCAACCATATGTTTTACTTCTGGAGAGCTGCAGTGGATCTTGAGAATTACTGCGCTGAGTAGGTTAGTGCTGTGCTCTTGAGTGGAGCTCCTGTCTCTGAGGCCTAAGTTATTTGATTCATGTCAGTGTTCAGTACCATTTGATGCCAGCAGGCCCTTTAATTAATTAATTAATTTGTTTGTTTGATTGTTTTAACATGGAAGGAGAAAATGCACTGCCAATTTTTACACCACCTGCATGGTGGTGTAAACACTTGTACGCACAAGTGCTCCAGCACCATCCTCTGTCCATACCTTGGCCATAATGCCCAAGATGGAGCTCAGTGGTGTCCCTCTGCAGCACCCCTCAGCCCCACAGAGCTGCAGCTGGCGTATGGCTGCTCCAATTGCAAATTTCTCCTCACTCTTATATATAGATATATATATTCTTTTTCTAAAAAAATGAAATTGTCCGTTGGTGGCTGCGTTCACCCTCCATTGTGAACACAAGCAACAGCTTGCCAGTTTTAGTTCTCCTTCCTGCCGTGGTATTTGCAACTGACAGTGACTAATGCATTTTTGGAGCATACTTTATTCATATGCCTGTAACTGTAAATACCCCTCCACAAGGCACACAAGAAGCTTTTGCCTTCTTACAGTCTTCATGCCTATCTGGACTTTGCATTTTGTGGTCAGAGCCAGAAACAGAAAGTCAGATTGGCTGTTAGTATTTCTATGGTTAGACTGAATCTTCCCTGTGGTCTCCATGAGAGCTTCATTCCTAAAACCAGAGCTTTTAGTAGGAAAATGCGGCCTATTTCAAAGATAAGTGGGTATTTTAACCACCTATTTAACTGCAACCACCTATTAACCTATTCCAATGCAATCGGCTTTAAGACTTAGCTGTGCACCCTCCTTCTTTAACAAGCACAGATAACCGAGTTGGTTGGGCTGGTGGGGTAGGCACCAGAAGCCAGCACACTTGGGTCACTTATCTTAGGGTCTGACATTGGCTTGGGGTCAACCTCTTGCTCCTTGCCTCAGTCATCCCACGGTAGCTGCCTAGTTTTCTTGAAGGCTCTTGGAATGACCAGTGAAAAGTGCTATCTGGGTGTTAAGCATCTTCCAGCTGTTTCCTCAGGGAGAACAGCTGAGCAGTATTATCTTGCTAGTGATGCTGTAGATCCACCTTGGCCCTAGACGCTGTCCTCCATCTCCAGTGCTAAGACTGAGACCCTTCACTTTCACAGCAGACCTCGTTTCATCTTCAGATTGTAAACTTCCTGTCTGCAAATAACTCCCAGAATTTTCCTTTCCTTTCCTTTCCTTTCCTTTCCTTTCCTTTCCTTTCCTTTCCTTTCCTTTCCTTTCCTTTCCTTTCCTTTCCTTTCTTCCTTTCCTTTCCTTTCCTTT
>NW_028288979.1:612500-617500 GCF_059628265.1 Tinamus guttatus
GAAGAAGAAGAAGAAGAAGAAGACGAAGAAGAAGAAGAAGAAGAAGAAGAAGAAAGAAGAAAAAAGAAGAAAAAAAAGAAGAAAAAAAGAAGAAGAAGAAGAAGAAAAAAGAAGAAAAAAGAAGAAAAAAAAAGAAGAAAAAAAGAAGAAAAAAGAAGAAGAAGAAGAAGAACAAGAACAAGAAGAAGAAGAAGAACAAGAACAAGAAGAAGAAGAAGAAGAAGAAGAAGAAGAAGAAGAAGAAGAAGAAGAAGAAGAAGAAGAAGAAGAAAAAGAAGAACAAGAAGAACAACAAGAACAAGAACAAGAAGAAGAACAAGAACAAGAAGAAGAAGAAGAAGAACAAGAAGAAGAAGAAGAAGAAGAAGAACAAGAAGAAGAACACGAAGAAGAACAAGAAGAACAAGAAGAACAAGAAGAACAAGAAGAAGAAGAAGAAGAAGAAGAAGAAGAAGAACAAGAACAAGAAGAGCAAGAACAAGAAAGAAGAACAAGAAGAAGAAGAACAAGAACAAGAACAAGAAGAAGAAGAAGAAGAACAAGAAGAAGAACAAGAAGAAGAAGAAGAACAAGAAGAACAAGAAGAAGAAGAAGAACAACAAGAAGAAGAAGAAGAACAAGAAGAAGAAGAACAAGAAGAAGAGCAAGAAGAAGAAGAAGAAGAAGAAGAAGAAGAAGAAGAAGAAGAAGAAGAAGAAGAAGAAGAAGAAGAAGAAGAAGAAGAAGAAGAGAAGAAAAAGAAGAAGAAGAAGAATAACAAGAAGAACCACAACAAGAAGAAGAAGAAGAAGAGGAAGAACAAGAAGAACAAGAACAGGAAGAACAAGAGCAAGAACAAGAAGAAGAAGAAGAAGAAGAAGAAGAAGAAGAAGAAGAAGAAGAAGAAAAGAAGAAGAACAAGAACAAGAAGAAGAAGAAGAACATGAACAAGAAGAAGAAGAAGAAGAAGAAGAAGAAGAAGAAGAAGAAGAAGAAGAAGAAGAAGAAGAAGAAGAAGAAGAAGAAGAACAAGAACAAGAAGAAGAAGAAGAAGAAGAAGAAGAAGAAGAAGAAGAAGAAGAAGAAGAAGAAGAAGAAAAAGAAGGAGAAGAAGAAGAAGAAGAAAAAGAAGGAGAAGAAGAAGAAGAACAAGAAGAAGAAGAAGAAGAAAAAGAAGAAGAACAAGAAGAACAAGAAGAAGAAGAAGAAGAACAAGAAGAACAAGAACAGGAAGAACAAGAGCAAGAACAAGAACAAGAAGAAGAAGAAGAAGAAGAAGAAGAAGAAAAGAAGAAGAACAAGATCAAGAAGAAGAAGAAGAACAAGAACAAGAAGAAGAACAAGAACAAGAAGAAGAACAAGAAGAAGAACAAGAAGAACAAGAAGAAGAAGAAGAAGAAGAAGAAGAAGAAGAACAGGAAGAATAAGAATAAGAATAAGAAGAAGAAGAAGAAGAAGAACAGGAAGAATAAGAATAAGAAGAAGAAGAAGAAGAAGAAGAAGAAGAACAAGAACAAGAACAAGAACAAGAAGAAGAACAAGAAGAAGAACAAGAAGAACAAGAAGAAGAAGAAGAAGAACAAGAAGAAGAACAAGAAGAAGAAGAAGAACAAGAACAAGAACAAGAAGAAGAACAAGAACAAGAACAAGAAGTAGAACAAGAAGAAGAACAAGAAGAACAAGAAGAAGAAGAACAAGAAGAAGAAGAACAAGAAGAAGAAGAACAAGAACAAGAAGAAGAACAAGAACAACAAGAAGAAGAAGAACAGGAAGAAGAAAAAGAAGGAGAAGAAGAAAAAGAAGAAGAAGAACAACAAGAAGAAGAAGAAGAAGAACAAGAAGAAGAAGAAGAAGAAAAAGAAGAAGAACAAGAAGAACAAGAAGAAGAAGAAGAAGAACAAGAAGAACAAGAACAGGAAGAACAAGAGCAAGAACAAGAACAAGAAGAAGAAGAAGAAGAAGAAGAAAAGAAGAAGAACAAGATCAAGAAGAAGAAGAAGAACAAGAACAAGATGAAGAACAAGAACAAGAAGAAGAACAAGAAGAAGAACAAGAAGAACAAGAAGAAGAAGAAGAAGAAGAAGAAGAAGAAGAAGAAGAAGAAGAAGAACAGGAAGAATAAGAATAAGAATAAGAAGAAGAAGAAGAAGAAGAACAGGAAGAATAAGAAGAAGAAGAAGAAGAAGAAGAAGAAGAAGAACAAGAACAAGAACAAGAACAAGAAGAAGAACAAGAAGAAGAACAAGAAGAACAAGAAGAAGAAGAAGAAGAACAAGAAGAAGAACAAGAAGAAGAAGAAGAACAAGAACAAGAACAAGAAGAAGAACAAGAACAAGAACAAGAAGTAGAACAAGAAGAAGAACAAGAAGAACAAGAAGAAGAAGAACAAGAAGAAGAAGAACAAGAAGAAGAAGAACAAGAACAAGAAGAAGAACAAGAACAACAAGAAGAAGAAGAACAGGAAGAAGAAGAAGAAGAAGAAGAAGAAGAAGAAGAAGAAGAAGAAGAAGAAGAAGAAGAAGAAGAAGAAGAAGAAGAACAAGAAGAAGAAGAAGAAGAAGAAGAAGAAGAACAGGAAGAAGAAGAAGAAGAAGAAGAAGAACAGGAAGAAGAAGAACAGGAAGAAGAAGAAAAAGAAGAAAAAGAAGAAGAAGAAGAATAACAAGAAGAACCACAAGAAGAAGAAGAAGAAGAAGAACAAGAAAAAGAAGAAGAAGAAGAACAAGAAGAAGAGCAAGAACAAGAAGAAGAAGAAGAAGAAGAAGAAGAACAAGAAGAAGAACAAGAAGAACAAGAACAAGAAGAAGAAGAAGAACAAGAAGAAGAAGAAGAAGAAGAAGAAGAAGAAGAAGAAGAAGAAGAAGAAGAAGAAGAAGAAGAAGAAGAAGAAGAAGAAGAAGAACAACAACAACAACAACAAGAAGAAGAAGAACAAGAAGAAGAAGAAGAAGAACAAGAAGAAGAAGAACAAGAAGAACAAGAAGAACCACAAGAAGAAGAAGAAGAAGAGGAAGAACAAGAAGAAGAAGAAGAAGAACAAGAACAAGAAGAAGAACAAGAAGAAGAAGAACAAGAACAAGAAGAAGAACAAGAAGAAGAAGAAGAAGAACAAGAAGAACAAGAAGAACAAGAAGAACAAGAACAGGAAGAACAAGAGCAAGAAGAAGAAGAAGAAGAAGAAGAAGAAGAAGAAGAAGAAGAAGAAGAAGAAGAAGAAAAGAAGAAGAACAAGAACAAGAAGAAGAACAAGAACAAGAAGAACAAGAAGAACAAGAAGAAGAACAAGAAGAACAAGAAGAAGAACAAGAAGAACAAGAAGAACAAGAAGAAGAACAAGAAGAACAAGAAGAACAAGAACAGGAAGAACAAGAGCAAGAAGAAGAAGAAGAAGAAGAAGAAGAAGAAGAAGAAGAAGAAGAAGAAGACGAAGAAGAAGAAGAAGAAGAAGAAGAAGAAAGAAGAAAAAAGAAGAAAAAAAAGAAGAAAAAAAGAAGAAGAAGAAGAAGAAAAAAGAAGAAAAAAGAAGAAAAAAAAAGAAGAAAAAAAAGAAGAAAAAAGAAGAAGAAGAAGAAGAACAAGAACAAGAAGAAGAAGAAGAACAAGAACAAGAAGAAGAAGAAGAAGAAGAAGAAGAAGAAGAAGAAGAAGAAGAAGAAGAAGAAGAAGAAGAAGAAAAAGAAGAACAAGAAGAACAACAAGAACAAGAACAAGAAGAAGAACAAGAACAAGAAGAAGAAGAAGAAGAACAAGAAGAAGAAGAAGAAGAAGAAGAACAAGAAGAAGAACACGAAGAAGAACAAGAAGAACAAGAAGAACAAGAAGAACAAGAAGAAGAAGAAGAAGAAGAAGAAGAAGAAGAACAAGAACAAGAAGAGCAAGAACAAGAACAAGAAGAACAAGAAGAAGAAGAACAAGAACAAGAACAAGAAGAAGAAGAAGAAGAACAAGAAGAAGAACAAGAAGAAGAAGAAGAACAAGAAGAACAAGAAGAAGAAGAAGAACAACAAGAAGAAGAAGAAGAACAAGAAGAAGAAGAACAAGAAGAAGAGCAAGAAGAAGAAGAAGAAGAAGAAGAAGAAGAAGAAGAAGAAGAAGAAGAAGAAGAAGAAGAAGAAGGAGAAGAAAAAGAAGAAGAAGAAGAATAACAAGAAGAACCACAACAAGAAGAAGAAGAAGAAGAGGAAGAACAAGAAGAACAAGAACAGGAAGAACAAGAGCAAGAACAAGAAGAAGAAGAAGAAGAAGAAGAAGAAGAAGAAGAAGAAGAAGAAGAAAAGAAGAAGAACAAGAACAAGAAGAAGAAGAAGAACATGAACAAGAAGAAGAAGAAGAAGAAGAAGAAGAAGAAGAAGAAGAAGAAGAAGAAGAAGAAGAAGAAGAAGAAGAAGAAGAAGAAGAAGAACAAGAACAAGAAGAAGAAGAAGAAGAAGAAGAACAGGAAGAATAAGAAGAAGAAGAAGAAGAAAAAGAAGAAGAAGAAGAAGAAGAACAGGAAGAATAATAATAATAATAATAATAATAATAATAATAATAATAATAATAATAATAATAATAATAATAAGAAGAAGAAGAAGAAGAAGAAGAAGAAGAAGAAGAAGAAGAAGAAAAAGAAGGAGAAGAAGAAGAAGAAGAAGAAGAAGAAGAAGAAGAAGAAGAAGAAAAAGAAGGAGAAGAAGAAGAAAAAGAAAAAGAAGAAGAACAAGAAGAACAAGAAGAAGAAGAAGAAGAACAAGAAGAACAAGAACAGGAAGAACAAGAGCAAGAACAAGAACAAGAAGAAGAAGAAGAAGAAGAAGAAGAAGAAAAGAAGAAGAACAAGATCAAGAAGAAGAAGAAGAACAAGAACAAGAAGAAGAACAAGAACAAGAAGAAGAACAAGAAGAAGAACAAGAAGAACAAGAAGAAGAAGAAGAAGAAGAAGAAGAAGAAGAACAGGAAGAATAAGAATAAGAATAAGAAGAAGAAGAAGAAGAAGAACAGGAAGAATAAGAAGAAGAAGAAGAAGAAGAAGAAGAAGAAGA